>NC_092173.1:43755885-43783385 GCF_045791955.1 Oncorhynchus clarkii lewisi | reverse complement strand
TCAGAAGACCCTTGTGTCTCTTAATTAGGGGATTCAGAAGACCCTTATGTCTCTTAATTAGGGTATTCAGAAGACCCTTATGTCTCTTAATTAGGGGATTCAGAAGACCCTTATGTCTCTTAATTAGGGGATTCAGAAGACCCTTATGTCTTTTAATTAGAAGATTCAGAAGACCCTTGTGTCTCTTAATTAGAAGATTCAGAAGACCCTTATGTCTTTTAATTAGAAGATTCAGAAGTACCTTATGTCTCTTAATTAGAAGATTCAGAAGTACCGTATGTCTCTTAATTAGAAGATTCAGAAGTACCTTATGTCTCTTAATTGGGGGATTCAGAAGACCCTTATGTCTCTTAATTAGAAGATTCAGAAGTACCTTATGTCTCTTAATTAGAGGATTCAGAAGACCCTTATGTCTCTTAATTAGAAGATTCAGAAGACCCTTATGTCTCTTAATTAGGGGATTCAGAAGACCCTTATGTCTCTTAATTAGGGGATTCAGAAGACTCTTATGTCTCTTAATTAGAAGATTCAGAAGTACCTTATGTCTCTTAATTAGGGGATTCAGAAGACCCTTATGTCTCTTAATTAGAAGATTCAGAAGACCCTTATGTCTCTTAATTAGAAGATTCAGAAGACCCTTATGTCTCTTAATTAGAAGATTCAGAAGTCTCTTATTTCTCTTAATTGGGGCATTCAGAAGACCCTCTCTTAATCGGGCAATTCATAAGAACACATAAATACAAGTTATATTTACCAAAGATGTGAGAAGATAATGCAACAGTCAATATAAACAATACACAGCAAATATGAGCTGCAGGTACAGAACATGATATAATGTAATGGCTGCAGGTTGAGCTGCTTCTGTAATGTAGAATTTGAGCTCAAAGTCATAATTTATTGATAGGAGAGATGTTGCTAAATATATAAGAGCATCTGAAGAGACGCAAACTGTGACATAGGATCTAAGATATAGATTATATAATAAAACTGTGACATAGAATCTAAGATATAGATTATATAATCAAACTGTGACAAAGGATCTAAAATATAGATTATGTAATCAAACTGTGACATAGAATCCAAGATATAGAATATAAAATAAAACTGTGATATAGGATCAAGGATATGAATATAGTCTCAAACTGAGATATAGCATAAACGATATAGGCTTTAGAATTAAAATGATATATGGGATCAAGGATATAGTATATAGTCCTAAATGGAGGTATAGGATCATGATATAGGATATGTAATTAAACTGAGATATAGGATCAAGGATATGGGATTTAGAATCAAACTGAGGTATAATATCAAGTATATAGAATATAGAATCAAACAGATATAGGATCAAGGATATAGATGCAAACTGAGATATAGACTCAAGGATCAAGGATATGGGATATCGAATCAAACTGAGATATAGACTCAATGATATATGATATAGATTCAAACTGAGATATAGGCTCAAGAATATATGATATAGATTCAAACTGAGATAGAGGATCAAGGATATAGACTCAAACTCAGATATAGGATCAAGGACCAAAGACATAGAATCAAACTCAGATACAAGATATAGGATCTAGATTCAAACTGAGATATAGGATCAAGGATACAGGAGACAGAATCATACAGAAAAATAGAAAAAATCCAAACCACAGCACAAATGCAACACAAAAGCAACATAGTGGTCTGTAAGAGCAGTGGTGAACCCCAACCACCCCCAACATTGTAACCTATCAACTACACAGCTACATGTTCTATACTTGGTGGGCGGCAGGCTAGCCTAGTGGTTAGAGCGTTGGACTAGTAACCGGAAGGTTGCAAGTTCAAACCCCCGAGCTGACAAGGTACAAATCTGTTGTTCTGCCCCCTGAACAGGCAGTTGACCCTTATTTGCCTAGTTAAATAAAGATAAAATAGACACTCTTTTAAGACTATCCTTTGATAAAGAAGCACTTTTAATTGAGAATATCCATTAAACATGCTTTGAGTCTATGAGTATCCTGAATATGTGTCTGGGAAACTGGCCATCACAGTTTAATGAGGAGTGTCTTCATTTCTCTCTCAAATGGTCTGTCTCAACTCTATAGTGAAAATGCATTAGTTCATACATACAGTAAAGGCCCAGTGTAGTCAAAAACATGATTTTCCTGTGTTTTACTGTATATACGGGGCCTTCGGAACGAATTCAGACCCCTTGACTTGTTACACATTTTGTTACACTACAGCCTTAATCTAAAATGGATTAAATAACACAAAATCCTCAGCAATCTACACACAATTGTCCGTAGAGCACATGACAGCCCGCTTGGTGTTTGCCAAAAGTCACCTAAGCACTCTCAGACCATGAATGCCAAGCGTCACGTCTGGAGGAAACCTGGCCTCATCCCTACGGTGAAGCATGGTGGTGGCAGCATCATGCTGTAGGGAAGTTTTTCAGCGGCAAGGACTGGGAGACTAGTCAGGATCAAGGGAAGATGAACGGAGTAAAGTACAGAGAGATCCTTGATGAAAACCTGCTCCAGAGCCCTCAGGAACTCAGACTGGGGCGAAGGTTCACCTTCCAACAGGACAACAATCCTAAGCACACAGCCAAGACAAAGCACTGGTGGCTTTGGGTGCCAGGTTTCCTCCAGACGTGACGCTTGGCATTCTCGGTCTGAGAGTTTTTAGGTGCCTTTTGGCAAACTCCAAGAGGGCTGTCATGTGCCTTTTACTGAGGAGGGGCTTCCGTCTGGTCACACTACCATAAAGGCCTGATTGGTGGAGTGCTGCAGAGATGGTTGTCCTTCTGAAAGGTTCTCCCATCTCCACAGAGGAACTCTTAAGCTCTGACAGAGGGACCATCAGGTTCTTGGTCACCTCCCTGACCAAGAACTTTCTCCCCTGATTGCCCTAGGTAGAGTCTTGGTGGTTCCAAACTTCTTCCATTTAAGAACGATGGAGGCCACTGTGTTCTTGGGGACCTTCAATGCTGCAGACATTTTTTGGTACACTTCCCCAAATCTGTGCCTCGACACAATCCTGTATCTGAGCCCTATGGACAATCCCTTCGACCTCATGACTTGGTTTTTGCTCTGACATGTACTGTCAACTGCGCAACCTTTTATAGACAAGTTGTGTCTTTTCCAAATCATATCCAATCAATTGAATTTACCACAGGTGGACTCCAATCAAGTTGTAGCAACATCACAAGGATGATCAATGGAAACAGGATGTACCTGAGCTGAATTGTCAGAGCAAAGGTTCTGGATACTAATGTAAATAAGGTTCTATGTTCTCCTTTTAATGCATTCGCTAAAATAAAAAAAAATAAAAAACTGTTTCGCTTTGTCATTATGGGGTATTGATTACTAGAACGGTTTTGAATTGTTAGATTACATGTTAGATATTGCTGCACAATATCATCCTGATATTTATATGTTTCTTAATTCCATGCTTTTTACCTCTAGATGTGTGTATTGTTGTGAATTGTTAGATTATTACTGCACTGTTGGAGATGGAACACAAGGATTTTGCTACACCCGCAGTAACATCTGCTAAATATGTGTATGTGACCAATAACATCTGTTAAATATGTGTATGTGACCAGTAACATCTGTTAAATATGTGTATGGACCAATAACATCTGGTAAATATGGACCAATAACATCTGTTAAATATGTGTATGGACCAATAACATCTGTTAAATATGGACCAATAACATCTGTTAAATATGTGTATGGACCAATAACATCTGTTAAATATGGACCAATAACATCTGTTAAATATGTGTATGGACCAGTAACATCTGCTAAATATGTGTATGGACCAGTAACATCTGCTAAATATGTGTATGGACCAATAACATCTGGTAAATATGGACCAATAACATCTGTTAAATATGTGTATGGACCAATAACATCTGGTAAATATGGACCAATAACATCTGGTAAATATGGACCAATAACATCTGCTAAATATGGACCAATAACATCTGGTAAATATGGACCAATAACATCTGGTAAATATGGACCAATAACATCTGCTAAATATGTGTATGGACCAATAACATCTGGTAAATATGGACCAATAACATCTGGTAAATATGGACCAATAACATCTGGTAAATATGGACCAATAACATCTGCTAAATATGTGTATGGACCAATAACATCTGTTAAATATGTGTATGTGACCAATAACATCTGCTAAATATGTGTATGGACCAATAACATCTGCTAAATATGTGTATGGACCAATAACATCTGATAAATATGTGTATGGACCAATAACATCTGCTAAATATGTGTATGGACCAATAACATCTGTTAAATATGTGTATGGACCAATAACATCTGTTAAATATGTGTATGGACCAATCACATCTGATAAATATGGACCAATAACATCTGCTAAATATGTGTATGGACCAATCACATCTGTTAAATATGTGTATGGACCAATCACATCTGATAAATATGTGTATGGACCAATCACATCTGATAAATATGTGTATCTGACCAATAACATATGGTAAATATGGACCAATATACAACTGACAATCTCTTAGAAAAAAAATCTGAACTATTGGAACCAAGATTTAAAAAAGAACTGATGTTGGCTCAAGATGGAGGGAAAGTTGGAGGAGAACTATCAATATTACAGTTACCGAAAATGTAGGTTAAACTAATGTACAGAATGTATTATAGAAGAGACAACATTCATAAATTCCACAGCACTACGGCAGAGTAATTTCTCCAGTGTAAAACTAATAATGACTCAATAATCCATGCTTTAAAGGAATTCTAATTAAGTCTGGAAGTTGTGGGCGGAGCTAGACAGTTGGCGGTCAGAAAGCATTACAATGTAAACTTGGTTCTAATCCGTCTGTCTGCATATTTCTAGACATGGCCTATGGGGCTGTAGTGAGATCTTATAAAAACAAATACAGGGTTGGGGGTGTGGCCAGGCACTAGGGTTGGGGGTGTGGCCTATGGGGCTGTAGTGAGATCTTGAAAAACAAATACAAAAAAACAGTAGGGGTGGGGGTGTGGCCAGGCAATAGGGATGGGGGTGTGGCCAGCCACTAGGGATGGGGGTGTGGCCAGGCAATAGGGATGGGGGTGTGGCCAGGCACTAGGGATGGGGTGTGGCCAGGCACTAGGGATGGGGGTGTGGCCAGGCACTAGGGATGGGGTGTGGCCAGGCAATAGGGATGGGGGTGTGGCCAGGCACTAGGGTTGGGGTGTGGCCAGGCACTAGGGTGGGGGTGTGGCCTATGGGGCTGTAGTGAGATCTTGAAAAAACAAATACAAAAAACAGTAGGGGTGGGGGTGTGGCCAGGCAATAGGGATGGGGGTGTGGCCAGGCACTAGGGATGGGGTGTGGCCAGGCACTAGGGTGGGGGTGTGGCCTATGGGGCTGTAGTGAGATCTTGAAAAAACAAATACAAAAAACAGTAGGGGTGGGGGTGTGGCCAGGCAATAGGGATGGGGGTGTGGCCAGGCACTAGGGATGGGGTGTGGCCAGGCACTAGGGATGGGGGTGTGGCCAGGCACTAGGGATGGGGTGTGGCCAGGCAATAGGGATGGGGGTGTGGCCAGGCACTAGGGTTGGGGTGTGGCCAGGCACTAGGGATGGGGTGTGGCCAGGCACTAGGGTTGGGGTGTGGCCAGGCACTAGGGTTGGGGTGTGGCCAGGCAATAGGGATGGGGGTGTGGCCAGGCACTAGGGATGGGGTGTGGCCAGGCACTAGGGTTGGGGTGTGGCCAGGCACTAGGGTTGGGGTATGGCCAGGCAATAGGGATGGGGGTGTGGCCAGGCACTAGGGATGGGGTGTGGCCAGGCACTAGGGTGGGGGTGTGGCCAGGCACTAGGGTGGGGGTGTGGCCTATGGGGCTGTAGTGAGATCTTGAAAAAACAAATACAAAAAACGGTAGGGATGTGGGTGTGGCCAGCCAATAGGGTTGGGGTGTGGCCAGGCACTAGGGTGGGGGTGTGGCCAGGCACTAGGGTGGGGGTGTGGCCTATGGGGCTGTAGTGAGATCTTGAAAAAACAAATACAAAAAACGGTAGGGATGGGGGTGTGGCCAGCCAATAGGGTTGGGGTGTGGCCAGGCACTAGGGTTGGGGTGTGGCCAGGCACTAGGGTTGGGGTGTGGCCAGGCACTAGGGTTGGGGTGTGGCCAGGCACTAGGGTTGGGGTGTGGCCAGGCAATAGGGATGGGGGTGTGGCCAGGCACTAGGGTTGGGGTGTGGCCAGGCAATAGGGATGGGGGTGTGGCCAGGCACTAGGGTTGGGGTGTGGCCAGGCACTAGGGTTGGGGTGTGGCCAGGCACTAGGGTTGGGGTGTGGCCAGGCAATAGGGATGGGGGTGTGGCCAGGCACTAGGGTTGGGGTGTGGCCAGGCACTAGGGTTGGGGTGTGGCCAGGCACTAGGGTTGGGGTGTGGCCAGGCAATAGGGATGGGGGTGTGGCCAGGCACTAGGGTTGGGGTGTGGCCAGGCACTAGGGTTGGGGTGTGGCCAGGCACTAGGGTTGGGGTGTGGCCTATGGGGCTGTAGTGAGATACCCGACAGGCTGGACGATTCTCTTCTCATTACTCATCATGAAAAAACATATTCAATAAAACGTGGAAGTCAATCAATCCACCATGAATTAACACCATGGAAAAATCAAACTATGTTTTATTGAAATATTGAAATAGCAGGCATGACCAGATGAAAATAAATTGGTACAATTTAAGGCCAAAATAGCAAACAATAATGCAGGCACTAGGGATGGTGGTGTGAAAATGTGGTTATTGGCAGATCAGATGCAGTCATTGCAAATGTCTGATCAGATGTAGATTAAGTTGCTGTTCGTATGCATAAATATGCGGGGGAAAAAGAAGAGATCCTAACTAATAACTAGTTTTCAGTTCCCCCCTCCCCACTCAGACCACTCCCAGACAGTCTTAGCAAAAAAAATAGCTTGAGAAATTGCTCTTTTTGCTTATATTTTTGTTGTTGTTGTTGACCATTTCAATTTAAAATAATCACAGCAGGGTCCTTAATTGTTACGCGGAAATGATTTTGATTTTGAGGTAAAAAGAGCTGCAATGTACCTTTAATAGATGATCACAGTGAGTGATTCTTTCATTAAGGTCTCATTGTTCATCAGTGTGGCAGACAGTGTGTCTGTGCTGTAGGAGCCTAATTAGGGCATTGGACGCGTCCCAAACGGCACCGTATTCCCTCAATAGTGCACTACTTTTGACAAGAACCAATGGTGTGGCTACTATGTAGGGAATAAGATGTCATTTGGGACTTAACCACATCCTCTCCATTATAAACTCTGCTAAGGGATTGAGCAACTTTTCTCCAACACTGCTGGCTGATTTAAAAGCTTCGTACCAACTGTATTCCAAATGGCACCGTAAGCAGTGCACAACTTTTGATCAGGGCCCATAGGATTCTGGTCAAAAGTAGTGGACTATGTGAAGAATAGGGTGCGATTTGGGACACAACCCAAGGGTCTCATGTCCAATTAACATTTTTCTCTACCACTTCAGGACAATCACACATATTACAGTCTATTATTGTCATATACAGTATTTGATGTAATTACTTGACATTGAGTCAGACCACTACCCATAACCCCAAAGGTATTGTTACAGTTTCAGTTGGGATGTCGTTTCTGGAACGCTGGAGAATGTGGGTTTGATCGTATCTGGGAATTAATACTGTCAAATTAGGCTGTTAGAGATTAACACAAATTCAGTGACTTTTCTGTGTATTGTAAGTGATTTATCAGTTTATCAATTAATTTCTAAAATCAGTCTCTGATAACTTATAGAGAGAGGGAGGATGTAAGCTGTCTGGCCGTCTCTGTCAATTATAATGTAATGAACGGTAGAACGTTCTGCAGATAACAACATCCCACGAACGCTATTGTGCTAACCACATCTGCTCAGCCCATTAAAATGGTCAGAGTGAGCTGTTCTCTCATTTGTGTGTGTGTGGAAGTAGCCAGTAAGCTAGGCAATTTTAGCCCCGGTTAGTTTAGATGCTTGAATGTCGTTGTGATGGTCAGAAAGCTCGGATCAACCCTACTCCTCCGGGATCCAGAGCGTCCAGTGTTTTTACTGAACGCTCAGGGATGCAAAACGCTCTGAGTTTACGGAGAAAAAAATACAGAAAATCTAACAACGCTCTGTAAATTTACAAACACCCAGAGTGCACTCTGGCACTCCAGAGTGAAATAATTACAAAACACACCCTTTTTACAGCAGCATGAACATCAAACTGAATACACACCTAAACAAACCATTACAAGATATTGAATTGTGTGGACAGGAGGATATGTACTGTGACAAGTGATCCTATAGCTCAACGGTTTTTCTATGCTACTGCTGCTAGTTACGATGCTAGTTGTGATTCTTGTTGCTTCAGTATATTGTTTGTGGTTAGTCAGTCTCATATATTGGGCTGTGGTAAAGCATGTACTGTATACACATCAATACATTCAGTGAGCAGCCATTTTAGATGAGTCCATCCACAATGTAGACGTTATGTTCTGTATGACAGAGATGTAGAGGAGGGGAGAAAGGGCAGGCGGTACACAGTCTCTGTTGGCTTGTGTCCCAGATGACACCCTATTTCCTATACAGTGCACTACTTTTAAAAACAGGGCCCATAGGGCTTTTGTCAAAAATGTATAAGGGTCCTATATAAGGATAAGGGTGCTGTTTTGGGACACGTGTAGAAGCTGTCTGTCTGGATTTGAACTCCTGTCAATTTGTCAGATAAGGATCGTGGTGTTCCACCTCTGCTGTAGTGGAGCCACCTTTTAAATGACCAGAGACCTTATCTCCTAAAGAGCTCTTCAGGCGGCCATTTTAGAATCATTTAAGACTGTCTCTCAAATGGCATCCTATTCCACTATAGGCTCTGGTCTAAAGTAGTGCATTACATAAGGGAGTAGGGTGCCGTTTGGGATGCACTGAGGTCAAACCACGAGCAGAATAGAGATGAGGCTTCAATACATTTCTATCTCAAATATACTGTACTGCACCTCAGCCTGCCAGTTTAATTTACAGTACTGTACCCCAGTCTACCTGATTAACATACTGTACCCCAGTCTACCTGATTAACATACTGTACCTCATTCTACCTGATTAACATACAGTACCTGAGTCTACCAGTTTAATTTACTGTACTGTACCTCAGCCTACCAGTTTAATTTACAGTACTGTACCCCAGTCTACCTGATTAACATACTGTACCCCAGTCTACCTGATTAACATACTGTACCTCATTCTACCTGATTAACATACAGTACCTGAGTCTACCAGTTTAATTTACTGTACTGTACCTCAGCCTACCAGTTTAATTTACAGTACTGTACCCCAGTCTACCTGATTAACATACTGTACCTCATTCTACCTGATTAACATACAGTACCTCAGTCTACCAGTTTAATTTACTGTACTGTACCTCAGCCTACCAGTTTAATTTACTGTACTGTACCTCAGCCTACCAGTTTAATTTACTGTACAGTACCTCAGCCTACCTGATTAATTTACAGTACCTCAGCCTACCTGATTAATTTACAGTACCTCAGCCTACCAGTTTAATTTACTGTACTGTACCTCAGCCTACCAGTTTAATTTACTGTACAGTACCTCAGCCTACCTGATTAATTTACAGTACCTCAGTCTACCTGATTAACATACAGTACCTCAGCCTACCTGATTAACATACAATACCTCAGCCTACCTGATTAACATACTGTACCTCATTCTACCTGATTAACATACAGTACCTCAGTCTACCAGTTTAATTTACTGTACTCTACCTCAGCCTACCAGTTTAATTTACTGTACTGTACCTCAGCCTACCAGTTTAATTTACTGTACAGTACCTCAGCCTACCTGATTAATTTACAGTACCTCAGCCTACCTGATTAATTTACAGTACCTCAGCCTACCAGTTTAATTTACTGTACTGTACCTCAGCCTACCAGTTTAATTTACTGTACAGTACCTCAGCCTACCTGATTAATTTACAGTATATCAGCCTACCTGATTAACATACAGTACCTCAGCCTACCTGATTAATTTACAGTACCTCAGTCTACCTGATTAACATACAGTACCTCGTTCTACCTGATTAACATACAGTACCCCAGCCTACCTGATTAACATACAGTACCTCAGCCTACCTGATTAAAACACACAGTATGGGCCTCCCAGGTGGCGCAGTGGTCTAGGGCACTGCATCGCAGCGATAGCTGTGCCACCAGAGACTCTGGGCTCGCACCCAGGCTCTGTCGCAGCCGGCCTCGACCGGGAGGTCCGTGGGGCGACGCACAATTGGCCTAGCGTCGTCCGGGTTAGGGAAGGCTTGGCCGGTAGGGATATCCTTGTCTCATTGCGCACTAGTGACTCCTGTAGCGGGCCGGGCACAGTGCGCGCTAAACAGGTCGACAGGTGCACGATGTTTCCTCCGACACATTGGTGCAGCTGGCTTCCGGGTTGGATGGGCGCTGTGTTAAGAAGCAGTGCGGCTTGGTTGGGTTGTGTTTCGGAGGACGCGTGGCTTTCGACCTTCATCTCTCCCGAGCCCGTACGGGAGTTGTAGCGATGAGACAAGATAGTAATTACTAGCAATTGGATACCACGAAAAGGGGGTGAACATTTTTTTAAACACACAGTATGAATGCATCCCAAATGGCAGCCTATTCCCTAAATAGTGCACTACTATTGACCAGAGTCCATAGCACCCTATTCCCTACATAGTTCACTACTTTTGACCAGAGCCCTATGTAGTGCACAATGTTAGGGAATTGGGGTGCCTCTTGGGATGTGACCGCAGTACGCGAAGGCCTTCTACAGTATAACACAGTGCTTACAATCAGGTACAGCAAGGTAAGTCATATGTCACTTGTAGCCTACTGACTATGACTGTGATAGATTGTAGACTATGACTGTGATAGATTGTAGCCTACTGACTATGACTGTGATAGATTGGAGCCTACTGACTATGACTGTGATAGATTGGAGCCTACTGACTATGACTGTGATAGATTGGAGCCTACTGACTATGACTGTGATAGATTGTAGCCTACTGACTATGACTGTGATAGATTGGAGCCTACTGACTACGACTGTGATAGATTGGAGCCTACTGACTATGACTGTGATAGATTGGAGCCTACTGACTATGACTGTGATAGATTGGCATTAACACTAGCCCCATTATCAGTCAGAGGTGTGGGTCAGTAGGTGACACACAATGTACACTAAATACTGTATATACAGCTAATATTTCCTATTTTATTCAAGAGAGAATTAATACAAGCATTAGCCAAAACATCCACGATCAAATAAAACAAGTCTAATCAAATAGTGTCAATTGATTAGATTGACTTCAACCAATAACAGTCAAACTACAGAATCAATGACACAGGCCTCTGTTGGTCACAGCCGGCCCTGTTTTCATTAAACACTCTCTCTGTCTACGTCCCAAATGGAAGACTATCTATTCCCTATATGGTACCTCTGACCAGAGCCCACGAGGAATAGGGTTCTATTTGGGACGAAGCTTCTGTCTCTCTCTCTCTCTGTCTCTCTCTCTCTGTTTCGCTCTCTCTCTTTCTCTCTCTCTCTCTCTCTCTCTCTCTCTCTCTCTCTCGCTCTCTCTCTCTCTCTCTCTCTCTCTCTGTCTCTCTCTCTCTCTCTCTCTCTCTCTCTCTCTCTCTCTCTCTCTCTGTCTCTCTCTCTCTCTCTCTCTTTCTCTCTCTCTCTCTCCTGTCACCCAGGCTTGTCTGGCCACAACCGGATGACACAGAGACTCTCTCTCCTGTCACCCAGGCTTGTCTGTCCGCCACCGGATGACACAGAGACTATGACAATCTGAATTAAGCCATCTCGTCTGATAAAAGCGGCCAACGAGAGCTTCCAGCTCCCGACAAACTGCAGACATGATTGAATCAACGGGTAATTGCCATTTCATAATAAATTGGTTTGTAATAGATTTTTTTTCTGCGGGCTTCTCATTTTGCTGATGACAGCGTGATTAGATATTTACAAAATGATGGAGAGTTGAGTGCTCATGGACCTAATGGCAGCGATCTTGCAGTCAGCATACAAAGATTAACTTGACTTGCTTGGCAACCAGGCGAGGCGTTGGAAAAAGGAGGGATAAAATGAAAACAGAAAAATACCACCACTGGCATCTTCAAAATACAGGGATAATATAGAGAGGATATAGAGATAATATAGAGAGGATATAGAGATAATATAGAGAGGATATAGAGATAATATATAGAGGATATATAGATAATATAGAGAGGATATAGAGAGGATATAGAGATAATATAGAGAGGATATAGAGAGGATATAGAGATAATATAGAGAGGATATAGAGATAATATAGAGAGGATATATCGAGATAATATAGAGAGGATATATAGATATAATATAGAGAGGATATATCGAGATAATATAGAGAGGATATATAGATATAATATAGAGAGGATATAGAGATAATATAGAGAGGATATAGAGATAATATAGAGAGGATATAGAGATAATATAGAGAGGATATAGAGATAATATATAGAGGATATATAGATAATATAGAGAGGATATAGAGAGGATATAGAGATAATATAGAGAGGATATAGAGATAATATAGAGAGGATATAGAGATAATATAGAGAGGATATATCGAGATAATATAGAGATAATATAGAGAGCATATATATAGAGAGGATATATAGAGATAATATAGAGAGGATATAGAGATAATATAGAGAGGATATATAGATAATATAGATATGATATAGAGAGGATATAGAGATAATATAGAGAGGATATAGAGAGGATATAGAGATAAAATAGAGAGGATATAGAGATAATATGGAGATAATATAGATATAATATAGAGAGGATATATAGAGATAATATAGAGAGGATATAGAGATAATATAGAGAGGATATATCGAGATAATATAGAGAGGATATATAGAGATAATATAGAGAGGATTTATAGAGATAATATAAAGAGGATATATAGAGATAATACAGAGAGGATATAGAGAGGATATATAGAGATAATATAGAGAGGATTTATAGAGATAATATAAAGAGGATATATAGAGATAATATAGAGATAATATAGAGAGGATATATAGAGATAATATAGATAGGATATAGAGAGGATATATAGATAATATAGAGAGGACATAGAGATGATATATAGAGATAATATAGAGAGGATATATAGAGATAATATAGAGAGGATATATAGAGATAATATAGAGAGGATTTGGAGATAATATAGAGAGGATATATAGATAATATAGAGAGGATATAGAGAGGATATAGAGATAATATAGAGAGGATATATAGAGATAATATAGAGAGGATATAGAGATAATATAGAGAGGATATAGAGATAATATAGAGAGGATATAGAGATAATATAGAGAGGATATAGAGAGGATATAGAGATAATATAGAGATAATATAGAGATAATATATAGAGGATATAGAGATAATATAGAGAGGATATATAGAGATAATATAGAGAGGATATATAGATAATATATAGAGGATATAGAGAGGATATAGAGATAATATAGAGAGGATATATAGAGATAATATAGAGAGGGTATAGAGAGGATATAGAGATAATATAGAGAGGATATATAGAGATAATATAGAGGATATAGAGATAATATAGAGAGGATATAGAGAGGATATTTAGAGGATATAGAGATAATATAGAGATAATATAGAGATGATCCATAGAGGATAAAGAGATAAAATAGAGAGAGGATATAGAGATAATATAGAGAGGATATATAAAGATAATATAGAGAGGATATAGAGAGGATATAGATATAAGATAGAGAGGATATAGAGATAAATAGAGAGGATATAGAGATGATATAGAGAAGATATAGAGATAATGTAGACATAATATAGAGAGGATATAGAGATAATATAGAGAGGATGTAGAGATAATATAGAGAGGAAATAGAGATAATATAGAGATGATATAGAGAGGATACATTAAAATCATTATTTTTTAAATCTTTAAAATCAGCTCAGTGCTTTACACCAGGGGTGTCAAACTCAGTTCCTGGTGATGTGAGTGTTTGAGGGTTTTTTAATTGAATGATCAATTAAGGTCACTCCCATCATCTGCCAGTCAAGGTTTTAATTTGACACCGATTGAAAGGAACAACAAAAAACAGTAGACCCTCGGCCCTCCAGGTACCGAGTTTAACACCATGCTTTAGACACTTCAAATGCCAATAAATCCCAGGTCTCTATTTGACGGCAAGCAGGCAGCGCACTTGTCTTGAGACAAATAGAGGAACTGGACAGAGACGAGCAAGGCCAAGGGCAAAGAGATAGTATATTTGATAAACCACAGTTGAATCTGAGGCCCAGAGTTCAGTCCCTGTTGGCAGCAGAGTAACGGGGCTAGATTACCGAGTCAGAAAGCCCTGACAAACACAGACAATAGTTTTTATTTAATCTAGAAGTTATGACTGAGTCCCAAATGGAACCCTATACCCTACAGATGTAGGATCTTAATTTGAGCCAGTTCGTTACAGCAGGAAAATTATCTTGCAGCAACAAGACATTTGAAATTGTTTGTAGGAGTTGCTAAATTTTATGTCAGGACAAACCAAGTCTGAAATTTCAACGTGAAAGTTACAAACTCTAGAGGCCATTTCAAAATTAAAATTAAAGTCTGCGCTCCCTGCCGTGCAGGAAACTTCTCAGCAACAAAACACGGATCAAATTAAGATCCTACATATGTATTCCCAAGTCAAAATAACACCTAACAATAGGGTGCCATTTCAAACACACACACAGACACAATGACTTAGTTATTCCTTTATCAAGCCTGGAAATCTGGGCCCGTATCCATATCCATATCCATATCTGTATCTAGGATCAGTCTGGCTTTGTAGATCATAATGAATAAGATTACAGACATCAAACATCTCCTAGCCCCAGGGGAGACTGAAATACAATGACATCCAATCCACCTCCATGTATACTCTACTATACGTCTAGACCTACTAGTTTTAACGTCTACTTCCCCACATTAGCTAATTAATAGGTTCACTAATGATGTGCTCAAAACATCAGAGGCTATTGTACATTCATTTCCTTCTAATGAAGGTTTTTCTAGTGAACACACACACACAGACGCACACGGTGTAGATATTCCATTCGCAAGGCAATCAAACGGGGCAAAATGTCAGTATAGAGACAAAGTGGAGTCGCAATTCAACGGCTCAGACAGGAGACGTACGTGGCCGGGTCTACAGACAATCACGGACTACAAAAGGAAAACCAGCCACGTCGCAGACACTGACGTCTTGCTTCCGGACAAACTAAACACCTTCTTCGTCCGCTTTGAGGATAATACAGTGCCACCGATGCGGCCCGCTACCAAGGACTATGGGCTCTCCTTCTCCGTGGCCGACGTGAGTAAGACAATTAAGCGTGTTAACCTACGCAAGGCTGCTGGCCCAGATGTCCTCAGAGCATGTGGGATATATTCTAGACTGCTTTCCCCACTTACTTCAAGATGTCCACCATTGTCCCGGTACCCAAAAAAGCAAAGGTAACTGAACTAAATGACTATCGCCCCATAGCACTCACCTCTGTCATCATGAAGTGCTTTGAGAGGCTAGCCAAGGATCATATCACCTCCACCTTACCTGTCACCCTAGACCCACTTTGCATACCGCCCCAATAGAGCAACAGATGATGCTGCCCTATATACAGTTGTAGTCGGAAGTTAACATACACTTAGGTTGGAGTCATTAAAACAAGTTTTTCAACCACTCCACAAATTTCTTGTGTCAGACTATAGTTTTGGAAAGTCGGTTAGGACATCTACTTTGTGCATGACACAATATTTGTTTACAGACATATTATTCACTTATAACTCACTGTATCACAATTCCAGTGTGTCAGAACTTTACATACACTAGGTTGACTGTGCCTTTCAACAGCTTGGAAAATTCCAGAAAATGTCAAGGCTTTAGAAGCTTCTGATAGGATAATTGACATAATTTGAGTCAATTGGAGGTGTACCTGTGGATGTATTTCAAGGCTTTCCTTCAAACTCAGTGCCTCTTTGCTTGACATTATGGGAAAATCAAAAGAAATCAGCCAAGACCTCAGAAAAAAATTGTAGACCTCCACAAGTCTGGTTCATCCTTGAGAGCAATTTCCAAACATCTGAAGGTACCACGTTCATCTGTACAAACAATAGTATGCAATTATAAACACCATGGGACCACGCAGCTGTCATACCGCTCAGGAAGGAGACGCGTTCTGTCTCCTAGAGATGAACGTACTTTGGTGCGAAAAGTGCAAATCAATCCAAGAACAACAGCAAAGGACCTTGTGAAGATGCTGGAGGAAACAGGTCCAAAAGTATCTATATCCACAGTAAAACGAGTCCTATATCGACATAACCTGAAAGGCCGCTCAGCAAGGAAGAAGCCACTGCTCCAAAACCGCCATAAAAAAGCCTGACTGTAGTTTGCAAGTGCACATTGGGACTTACATCGTATTTTTCTGAGAAATGTCCTCTGGTCTGATGAAACAAAAATAGAACTGTTTGGCCATAATGACCATCGTTATGTTTGGAGGAAAAAGGGGTAGGCTTGCAAGCCGAAGAACACCATCCCAACCGTGAAGCACGGAGGAGGCAGCATCATGTTGTGGGGGTGCTTTGCTGCAGGAGGGACTGGTGCAGTTCACAAAATAGATGGCAGGAAAGTTATGTGGATATATTGAAGCAACATCTCATGACATCAGTCAGGAAGTTAAATCTTGGTCGCAAATGTGTCTTCCAAATGAACAATGACCCCAAGTATACTTCCAAAGTTGTGGCAAAATGGCTTAAGGACAACAAAGTCAAGGTATTGGAGTGGCCATCACAAAGCCCTGACCTCAATCCTATAGACAATGTGTGGGCAGAACTGAAAAAGCGTGTGCGAGCAAGGAGGCCTACAAACCTGACTCAGTTACACCAGCTCTGTCCCGAGGAATGGACCAATATTCACCCATTTTATTGTGGGAAGCTTGTGGAAGGCTACCCGAAACGTTTGACCCAAGTTAAATAATTTAAAGGCAACGCTACCAAATACTAATTGAGTGTATGTAAACTTCTGACCCACTGGGAATGTGATGAAATAAATAATTCTCTCTACTATTATTCTGAAAATAAAGTGGTGATCCTAACTGACCTAAAACATGGATTTGTTTTACTGGGATTAAAAGACTGAGTTTAAATGTATTTGGCTAAGGTGTAAACTTCCGACTTCAACTGTACTGTATTCTACAATATTTAAGCCCCTCTGACATTTTTGTATTTTTTTATTTCACCTTTATTTAACCAGGTAGGCCAGTTGAGAACACCTTTATTTAACCAGGTAGGCCAGTTGAGAACACCTTTATTTAACCAGGTAGGCCAGTTGAGAACACCTTTATTTAACCAGGTAGGCTAGTTGAGAACACCTTTATTTAACCAGGTAGGCCAGTTGAGAACACCTTTATTTAACCAGGTAGGCCAGTTGAGAACACCTTTATTTAACCAGGTAGGCTAGTTGAGAACACCTTTATTTAACCAGGTAGGCCAGTTGAGAACAAGTTCTCATTTACAATTGCGACCTGGCCAAGATAAAGCATAGCAGTTCGACACATACAACAACACAGAGTTACACATGGAATGAACAAAACATACAGTCAATAATACAGTAGAAAAAAAGAAAACAAAGTCTATATACAGTGAGTGCAAATTAGGTCAAATAAGGGAGTTAAGGCAATAAATAGGCCATGGTGGCTAAGTAATTACAATATAGCAATTAAACACTGGAATGGTAGATGTGCAAAAGATGGATGTGCAAGTAGAGATACTGTGGTGCAAAAGGAGCAAAATAAATAAATACAGTATGGAAATGAGGTAGATAGATGGGCTGTTTACAGATGGGCTATGAACAGGTGCAGTGATCTGTGAGCTGCTCTGACAGCTGGTTCTTAAAGCTAGTGAGGGAGATGGGAATCTCTAGCTTCAGTGATGTTTGCAGTTCGTTCCTGTCAGTGGCAGCAGAGAACTGGAAGGAAAGGCGACCAAAGGAGAAATTGGCTTTGGGGGTGACCAGTGAGATATACCTGCTGGAGTGTGTGCTACGAGTGGGTGCTGCTATGGTGACCAGCGAGCTGAGATAGGGCGGGGCTTTACCTAGCAGAGACTTGTAGATGACCTGTAGCCAGTGGGTTTGGCGACGAGTATGAAGCGTATGACATTGCTCGTCCTAATATTTATATATTTCTTAATTCCATTATTTAACTTTTTGATTTGTGTGTATTGTTGTGAATTGTTAGATACTGCTGCACTGTTGGAGCTAGGAACACAAGCAATTAGCTAAACCCGCAATAACATCTGGTAAATATGTGTATGGACCAATAACATCTGCTAAACATGTGTATGGACCAATAACATCTGTTAAATATGTGTATGTGACCAATAACATCTGCTAAATATGTGTATGGTCCAATAAAATCTGTTAAATATGGACCAATAACATCTGTTAAATATGTCTTTGTGACCAATAACATTTGATTTGATTTGATTTGAAGAGAAAGAACCATATTATATTGGTTATGTTAGACTCACCTCTGGTCGAAAGGTACAGCATAATATAGGGAATAGGGTGCTATTTGTGACGCAGCCTGTATGTGCTGCTGCTGTAGATGAGATTGACATGCCAGCCTCTTTTCACTGTAAGGTTTACAAGATGAGGGTCGGCGTTATTAGATGAAAGGTTGTCCTTCAGGAACTCTCAGAATGGAAACGATATCATAAATCTTCCCGACCTCATCTGAAATGGCTTTTATCCTTCACCTTGTCTCTCGTCTTCTTTGACATACATGTTTTAGTGGAAATAAATACATGAATGTGTGTAAAGTGGACATTTAATTTATTTAATTGAACTTAATTCATTTAATTTAACCAAGTCAGTTAAGAACAATTTATTATTTTACAGTGATGGCCTACGCTGGTCAAACCCTTCCCTAACCCGGACGCTGGGCCAATTGTACGCCGCCCTATGGCACTCCCGATCACGGCCGGTTGCAATACAGCCCAGGATCGAACCAGGGCCTGTAGTGACACCTCTAGCACTGAGATACAGTGCTTTAGTCCGCTGTACCACTCGGGAGCCTAAATACCTGGGCTGGACTGGAGTAAGACCCGTATGTGTGTACTGTAGTCTAAAACCAGTCATCTACATCGTTGTCAGGAAGATGGCATTATGAGGGAGGAAAATTATGTGGAACTTCTACAACTAGACCTGGAATGAAACAATTAGCTAGACCAGGTAAGTCAAACATAGGGCCCGCGAGGGGATCCATTGTGGGCCACGGGTGGTTTGGGTTTAAAGTTGAAAAATATATAATAAGCATTGGAAAATTAAGTGAATATGCTTTGAAATGACTGAAATCAAACAAACAAACAATGAAATTATAACGGACCTACGACCTTTATGCAGTTTCTTGATTTTGTCCAGCTCGCTTATAATCACCGAAATGAAAGCTAGACAGTCAGGGAATATGGGAATGAAAGCTAGACAGTCAGGGAACATGGGAATGAAAGCTAGACAGTCAGGGAACATGGGAATGAAAGCTAGACAGTCAGGGAACATGGGAATGAAAGCTAGACAGTCAGGGAACATGGGAATGAAAGCTAGACAGTCAGGGAATATGGGAATGAAAGCTAGACGTCAGGGAATATGGGAATGAAAGCTAGACAGTCAGGGAACATGGGAATGAAAGCTAGACAGTCAGGGAATATGGGAATGAAAGCTAGACAGTCAGGGAGCATGGGAATGAAAGCTAGACAGTCAGGGAGATAGACAGTCAGGGAACATGGGAATGAAAGCTAGACAGTCAGGGAGCATGGGATTGAAAGCTAGACAGTCAGGGAGATAGACAGTCAGGGAACATGGGAATGAAAGCTAGACAGTCAGGGAATATGGGAATGAAAGCTAGACAGTCAGGGAACATGGGAATGAAAGCTAGACAGTCAGGGAATATGGGAATGAAAGCTAGACAGTCAGGGAATATGGGAATGAAAGCTAGACAGTCAGGGAACATGGGAATGAAAGCTAGACAGTCAGGGAACATGGGAATGAAAGCTAGACAGTCAGGGAACATGGGAATGAAAGCTAGACAGTCAGGGAACATGGGAATGAAAGCTAGACAGTCAGGGAACATGGGAATGAAAGCTAGACAGTCAGGGAATATGGGAATGAAAGCTAGACGTCAGGGAATATGGGAATGAAAGCTAGACAGTCAGGGAACATGGGAATGAAAGCTAGACAGTCAGGGAATATGGGAATGAAAGCTAGACAGTCAGGGAATATGGGAATGAAAGCTAGACAGTCAACGAACATGGGAATGAAAGCTAGACAGTCAGGGAACATGGGAATGAAAGCTAGACAGTCAGGGAACATGGGAATGAAAGCTAGACAGTCAGGGAACATGGGAATGAAAGCTAGACAGTCAGGGAATATGGGAATGAAAGCTAGACAGTCAACGAACATGGGAATGAAAGCTAGACAGTCAGGGAACATGGGAATGAAAGCTAGACAGTCAGGGAACATGGGAATGAAAGCTAGACAGTCAGGGAACATGGGAATGAAAGCTAGACAGTCAGAGAATATGGGAATGAAAGCTAGACAGTCAGGGAATATGGGAATGAAAGCTAGACAGTCAGGGAACATGGGAATGAAAGCTAGACAGTCAGGGAACATGGGAATGAAAGCTAGACAGTCAGGGAACATGGGAATGAAAGCTAGACAGTCAGGGAATATGGGAATTAAAGCTAGACAGTCAGGGAACATGGGAATGAAAGATAGACAGTCAGGGAATATGGGAATGAAAGCTAGACAGTCAGGGAATATGGGAATGAAAGCTAGACAGTCAGGGAATATGGGAATGAAAGCTAGACAGTCAGGGAACATGGGAATGAAAGCTAGACAGTCAGGGAACATGGGAATGAAAGCTAGACGTCAGGGAATATGGGAATGAAAGCTAGACAGTCAGGGAATATGGGAATGAAAGCTAGACAGTCAGGGAACATGGGAATGAAAGCTAGACAGTCAGGGAACATGGGAATGAATGCTAGACAGTCAGGGAACATGGGAATGAAAGCTAGACAGTCAGGGAATATGGGAATGAAAGCTAGACGTCAGGGAATATGGGAATGAAAGCTAGACAGTCAGGGAACATGGGAATGAAAGCTAGACAGTCAGGGAATATGGGAATGAAAGCTAGACAGTCAGGGAATATGGGAAGGAAAGCTAGACAGTCAGGGAACATGGGAATGAAAGCTAGACAGTCAGGGAACATGGGAATGAAAGCTAGACAGTCAGGGAACATGGGAATGAAAGCTAGACAGTCAGGGAACATGGGAATGAAAGCTAGACAGTCAGGGAATATGGGAATGAAAGCTAGACAGTCAGGGAATATGGGAATGAAAGCTAGACAGTCAGGGGATATGGGAATGAAAGCTAGACAGTCAGGGAATATGGGAATGAAAGCTAGACGTCAGGGAATATGGGAATGAAAGCTAGACAGTCAGGGAACATGGGAATGAAAGCTAGACAGACAGGGAATATGGGAATGAAAGCTAGACATTCAGGGAATATGGGAATGAAAGCTAGACAGTCAGGGAACATGGGAATGAAAGCTAGACAGTCAGGGAACATGGGAATGAGGCTAGACAGTCAGGGAACATGGGAATGAAAGCTAGACATTCAGGGAACATGGGAATGAAAGCTAGACAGTCAGGGAGATAGACAGTCAGGGAGCATGGGAATGAAAGATAGACAGTCAGGGAACATGGGAATGAAAGCTAGACAGTCAGGGAACATGGGAATGAAAGCTAGACATTCAGGGAACATGGGAATGAAAGCTAGACAGTCAGGGAACATGGGAATGAAAGCTAGACAGTCAGGGAGATAGACAGTCAGGGAGATAGACAGTCAGGGAGCATGGGAATGAAAGCTAGACCTTCAGGGAGATAGACAGTCAGGGAGATAGACAGTCAGGGAGATAGACAGTCAGGGAGCATGGGAATGAAAGCTAGACAGTCAGGGAGATAGACAGTCAGGGAGATAGACAGTCAGGGAGCATGGGAATGAAAGCTAGACAGTCAGGGAGCATTGCACATTATAAAAACGATGAATAGGGCTCTGGTCAAAGGTCGTGTCCTATGTAGCTAATAGGGAGCCTTTTGGGATGCAGACCCATATGGTACACTATGTTTCAAAAGAGATAAAGCCGAGAGTACCGATTGAATACAGAAACAGTTATGGAAAATGAAAAGATCAATAGATACAAGTTATGTATGAATTAAGGCGATTTCATTCCCTTTCAGAGACGCCGAGCTTCATAGAGACTAACTGTATCGGTGTTATGAGCACAAATTAGACTAAACTACTAAAGGCAAATGTTTTTCCTCTCACCCTCTCTCTCTCTATTTCCCTCAAGCACAAATGTGCAGGCACACACACGCACGGCTGCACACCACTACCACCACCACAACACAAACAATCATATTGGTAGCACAGCCTGGGATTAATAAACTAAACAGCGTGAGCAGGTAAGAGACTGCCATCCCACTCTGTCATCTGGTGAGTCAGTTTGCCCGGCTAACCTGCTCATCTCTACCCTGCCAGGCCCCATACCATCTCCCTCTCCCACCCCCTACCTCTACCATCATGTCCCTCTCCCACCCCCTACCTCTACCACCATCTCCCTCTCCCACCCCCTACCTCTACCATCATGTCCCTCTCCCACCACCTACCTCTACCACCATGTCCCTCTCCCACCCCCTACCTCTACCACCATGTCCCTCTCCCACCCCCTACCTCTACCACCATCTCCCTCTCCCACCCCCTACCTCTACCATCATGTCCCTCTCCCACCCCCTACCTCTACCACCATGTCCCTCTCCCACCCCCTACCTCTACCACCATCTCCCTCTCCCACCCCATACCTATACCACCATGTCCCTCTCCCACCCCCTACCTCTACCACCATGTCCCTCTCCCACCCCCTACCTCTACCACCATGTCCCTCTCCCACCCCCTACCTCTACCATCATGTCCCTCTCCCACCCCCTACCTCTACCACCATGTCCCTCTCCCACCCCCTACCTCTACCACCATGTCCCTCTCCCACCCCCTACATCTACCACCATCTCCCTCTCCCACCCCCTACCTCTACCACCATGTCCCTCTCCCACCCCCTACCTCTACCACCATCTCCCTCTCCCACCCCCTACCTCTACCACCATGTCCCTCTCCCACCCCCTACCTCTACCACCATGTCCCTCTCCCACCCCCTACCTCTACCACCATGTCCCTCTCCCACCCCCTACCTCTACCACCATGTCCCTCTCCCACCCCCTACCTCTACCACCATCTCCCTCTCCCACCCCCTACCTCTACCACCATGTCCCTCTCCCACCCCCTACCTCTACCACCATGTCCCTCTCCCAACCCCTACCTCTACCACCATGTCCCTCTCCCACCCCCTACCTCTACCACCATGTCCCTCTCCCACATCCTACCTCTACCACCATCTCCCTCTCCCACCCCCTACCTCTACCACCATGTCCCTCTCCCACCCCATACCTCTACCACCATCTCCCTCTCCCACCCCCTACCTCGACCACCATGTCCCTCTCCCACCCCCTACCTCTACCACCATCTCCCTCTCCCACCCCCTACCTCTACCACCATGTCCCTCTCCCACCCCCTACCTCTACCACCATGTCCCTCTCCCACCCCCTACCTCTACCACCATGTCCCTCTCCCACCCACTACCTCGACCACCATGTCCCTCTCCCACCCCCTACCTCTACCACCATGTCCCTCTCCCACCCCTACCTCTACCACCATGTCCCTCTCCCACCCCCTACCTCTACCACCATGTCCCTCTCCCACCCCCTACCTCTACCACCATGTCCCTCTACCACCATGTCCCTCTCCCACCCCCTACCTCTACCACCATGTCCCTCTACCACCATGTCCCTCTCCCACCCCCTACCTCTACCACCATGTCCCTCTCCCACCCCCTACCTCTACCACCATGTCCCTCTCCCACCCCCTACCTCTACCACCATGTCCCTATACCACCATGTCCCTCTCCCACCCCCTACCTCTACCACCATGTCCCTCTACCACCATGTCCCTCTCCCACCCCCTACCTCTACCACCATGTCCCTCTCCCACCCCCTACCTCTACCATCATGTCCCTCTCCCACCCCCTACCTCTACCACCATGTCCCTCTCCCACCCCCTACCTCTACCACCATGTCCCTCTCCCACCATGTCCATCTCCCACCCCCTACCTATACCACCATGTCCCTCTACCACCATGTCTTGTCCCTCTCCCACCCGCTGTGCTACATGACTCTGCTGTGCTACATGACTCTGCTATGCTACATGACTCTTCTGTGCTACATGACTCTGCTGTGCTACATGACTCTGCTGTGCTACATGACTCTGCTATGCTACATGACTCTGATGTGCTACATGACTCTGCTGTGCTACATGACTCTGCTAGGCTATATGACTCTGCTGTGCTACATGACTCTGCTGTGCTACATGACTCTGCTATGCTACATGAGTCTGCTGTGCTACATGACTCTGCTATGCTACATGACTATGCTGTGCTTATTGACTCTACTGTGCTACATGAGTCTGCTGTGCTACATGACTCTGCTATGCTACATGACTCTGCTGTGCTACATGACTCTGCTATGCTACATGACTCTGCTGTGCTACATGACTCTGCTATGCTACATGAGTCTGCTGTGCTACACGACTCTGCTATGCTACATGACTCTGTTATGCTACACGACTCTGCTATGCTACATGAGTCTGCTGTGCTACACGACTCTGCTATGCTACATGACTCTGCTATGCTACATGACTCTGCTGTGCTACATGACTCTGCTATGCTACATGACTCTGCTGTGCTACATGACTCTGCTATACTACATGACTCTGCTGTGCTACATGACTCTGCTATGCTACATGACTCTGCTGTGCTACATGACTCTGCTATGCTACATGACTCTGCTGTGCTACATGACTCTGCTATGCTACATGACTCTGCTGTGCTACATGACTCTGCTATGCTACATGACTCTGCTATGCTACATGACTCTGCTGTGCTACATTACTCTGCTATGCTACATGACTCTGCTATGCTACACGACTCTGCTATGCTACATGACTCTGCTGTGCTACACGACTCTGCTATGCTACATGACTCTGCTATGCTACATGACTCTGCTATGCTACATGACTATGCCCTATATGGCTGTGTAGGGTTTCATGGATGCTGTGTTGGGTTACATGGATGCTGTGTTGAATTACATGGATGCTGTGTTGGGCTACCGGTGGGGAACATGATAATCTAGATGTAGTGCTCTGTGAAGGGCAGATTTGTCTTCCTACCCTGTGTGTGAGTGTGTTTCATACAGAGGCTACCAACATGTCTAATAACCTGATACTAAGCTAGTCTGCTGGAATATACAACCAGGACTGTATCCCAAATGGCACCTTCGAAAGCCCTAAGGGTTTCCCTATTAGACCTGATCAAAAGGAGTACACTATATAGGGAATAGGGTACCATTTGAGACCCAACCCAGAGGAATTGTGGGGTAGCTTCCAGTTTGCTTTGACGTCTGTAATATCAGATTAATGTGAATAGCAAATGGACTTTCACATCAGCGGCAAACTCACGAGAGAACATAATGGAGAAATACGGTGTGATGAAGCTGACGCTGACTTCATGGCAGAAATACAAATGAGATTGTAAAAACACACTATATATCAAATAAATATATCTTCATTTCAGTCTAGACGATTATTTTTTTTTATTTTTAAGAAAGGAGGCTGCGTAATGAAACGACAACAAATGATTAATTATCTCTTAGCAATGAATAATGCATTTTGGACTATGTATAAAACAATGGTTGTGTCCCAAATGGAACCCTATTTCCTATATTGTGCACTACTTTTGTTCAGGACCAACAGCGAATAGGGTGCCAGCTTTCTTTCCCTCTGTTGCAAGGTCAGATACGGTGCTGTATGCCCAGTGTAAGAGTGAGGGAAAGTGTACTAGTGAGGGAAAGTGTACGAGTGAGGGAAAGTGTACAAGTGAGGGAAAGTGTACGAGTGAGGGAAAGTGTACGAGTGAGGGAAAGTGTACGAGTGAGGGAAAGTGTACGAGTGAGGGAAAGTGTATGAGTGAGGGAAAGTGTACGAGTGAGGGAAAGTGTGAGGACCAGCTCAAGCAAAAGGTAGATATTGTAACACAGTTTTATAAAGTCATTTATAATATCATAACAATGGTGGTCACACACCCAACCCTGGGAGACAGTAGTTCTGCTGTCAGGGTCCATGTAGAGGTGGAGGTGGAGGTAGAGGTAGAGGTAGAGGTAGAGGTGGAGGTGGAGGTGGAGGTGGAGGTGGAGGTGGAGGTGAAGGTGAAGGTGAAGGTAGAGGTAGAGGTGGAGGTGGAGGTGGAGGTGGAGGTGGAGGTGGAGGTGAAGGTATAGGTAGAGGTGGAGGTGGAGGTGGAGGTGGAGGTAGAGGTGGAGGTGGAGGTGGAGGTGGAGGTGAAGGTGAAGGTAGAGGTGGAGGTGGAGGTGGAGGTGGAGAAAGAGGTAAAGGTGGAGGTGGAGGTAGAGGTGGAGGTAGAGATAGAGGTAGAGGTAGAGGTGGAGGTGGAGGTGGAGGTAGAGGTGGAGGTGGAGGTGGAGGTGGAGGTGGAGGTAGAGGTGGAGGTGAAGGTAGAGGTGGAGGTGGAGGTGGAGGTGGAGGTGGAGGTGAAGGTGAAGGTAGAGGTGGAGGTGGAGGTGGAGGTAGAGGTAGAGGTAGAAGTGGAGGTGGAGGTGAAGGTAGAGGTAGAGGTGGAGGTGGAGGTGGAGGTGGAGGTGGAGGTGGAGGTGGAGGGGGAGGTGAAGGTAGAGGTAGAGGTGGAGGTGGAGAGCGAGGTGGAGGTAGAGGTAGAGGTAGAGGTGGAGGTGGAGGTGGAGGTGGAGGTGGAGGTGAAGGTGAAGGTAGAGGTAGAGGTGGAGGTGGAGGTGGAGGTGGAGAAAGAGGTAAAGGTGGAGGTGGAGGTAGAGGTGGAGGTAGAGGTAGAGGTAGAGGTGGAGGTGGAGGTGGAGGTGGAGGTAGAGGTGGAGGGGGAGGTGAAGGTAGAGGTAGAGGTGGAGGTGGAGGTGGAGGTGGAGGTGGAGGTGGAGGTAGAGGTGGAGGTGGAGGTGGAGGTGAAGGTGAAGGTAGAGGTAGAGGTGGAGGTGGAGGTGGAGGTGGAGAAAGAGGTAAAGGTGGAGGTGGAGGTAGAGGTAGAGGTGGAGGTAGAGATAGAGGTAGAGGTAGAGGTGGAGGTGGAGGT
>NC_092173.1:43743385-43753385 GCF_045791955.1 Oncorhynchus clarkii lewisi | reverse complement strand
GCATTAAAACAAATATGGGGATGAGGTAGGTAGTTGGTTGGATTTGGTTGATTTGGTTGTTGGTTGATTTTTGCAATTCGTTCCACTCATTGGCAACAGAGAACTGGAAGGAAAGGCGGCCAAATGAGGAATAGGCTTTGGGGGTAACCAGTGAGATATACCTGCTGGAGCGCGTGCTACGGGTGGGTGTTGCTATGGTGACCAGTGAGCCGAGATAAGGCGGGGCTTTACCTAGCACAGACTTATAGATGACCTGGAGCCAGTGGGTTTGGCAACGAATATGTAGCGAGGGCAAGCCAACGAGAGCATACAGGCCGCAGTGGTGGCTGGTATATGGAGCTTTGGTGACAAAACGGATGGAACTGTGATAGACTGCATCCAATTTGCCGAGTAGAGTGTTGGAGGCTATTTTGTAAATTACATCACCGAAGTCGAGGATTGGTCAGTTTTACAGGGCTATATTTGGCAGCATGAGAGAAGGATGCTCAGTTGAGAAATAGGAAGCCGATTCTAGATTTAATTTTGGATTAGAGATGTTTAATGTGATTCTGGAAGGAGACTTTACAGTCTAACCAGACACCTAGATATTTATAGTTGTCCACATATTGTAAGTCAGAACTGTCCAGAGTAGTGATGCTAGGCGGGCGGGCAGGTACGGGCATCGATCGGTTGAAGAGCATGCATTTAGTTTTACTTGCGTTTAAGAGCAGTTGGAGGCCACGGAAGGAGTGTTGTATGGCATTGAAGCTCGTCTGGAGGTTAGTTAACACAGTGTCCAAAGAAGGGCCAGAGGTATACAGAATGGTGCTGTCTGTCTCTCTATTTACCCACAGAGTAACAGCCCCTGGTGCTGTCTGTCTCTCTATTTACCCACAGAGTAACAGCCCCTGGTGCTGTCTGTCTCTCTATTTACCCACAGAGTAACAGCCCCTGGTGCTGTCTGTCTCTCTATTTACCCACAGAGTAACAGCCCCCTGGTGCTGTCTGTCTCTCTATTTACCCACAGAGTAACAGCCCCTGGTGCTGTCTGTCTCTCTATTTACCCACAGAGTAACAGCCCCCTGGTGCTGTCTGTCTCTCTATTTACCCACAGAGTAACAGCCCCTGGTGCTGTCTGTCTCTCTATTTACCCACAAAGTAACAGCCCCTGGTGCGGTCTGTCTCTCTATTTACCCACAGAGTAACAGCCCCTGGTGCTGTCTGTCTCTCTATTTACCCACAAAGTAACAGCCCCTGGTGCTGTCTGTCTCTCTATTTACCCACAGAGTAACAGTCCCCTGGTGCTGTCTGTCTCTCTATTTACCCACAGAGTAACAGCCCCTGGTGGTGTCTGTCTCTCTATTTACCCACAGAGTAACAGCCCCTGGTGCTGTCTGTCTCTCTATTTACCCACAGAGTAACAGCCCCCTGGTGCTGTCTGTCTCTCTATTTACCCACAGAGTAACAGCCCCTGGTGCTGTCTGTCTCTCTATTTACCCACAGAGTAACAGCCCCCTGGTGCTGTCTGTCTCTCTATTTACCAACAGAGTAACAGCCCCTGGTGCTGTCTGTCTCTCTATTTACCCACAGAGTAACAGCCCCCTGGTGCTGTCTGTCTCTCTATTTACCCACAGAGTAACAGCCCCTGGTGCTGTCTGTCTATCTATTTACCCACAGAGTAACAGCCCCTGGTGCTGTCTGTCTCTCTATTTACCCACAGAGTAACAGCCCCCTGGTGCTGTCTGTCTCTCTATTTACCCACAGAGTAACAGCCCCTGGTGCTGTCTGTCTCTCTATTTACCCACAGAGTAACAGCCCCCTGGTGCTGTCTGTCTCTCTATTTACCCACAGAGTAACAGCCCCCTGGTGCTGTCTGTCTCTCTATTTACCCACAGAGTAACAGCCCCCGGTGCTGTCTGTCTCTCTATTTACCCACAGAGTAACAGCCCCCGATGCTGTCTGTCTCTCTATTTACCCACAGAGTAACAGCCCCCTGGTGCTGTCTGTCTCTCTATTTACCCACAGAGTAACAGCCCCCGATGCTGTCTGTCTCTCTATTTACCCACAGAGTAACAGCCCCCTGGTGCTGTCTGTCTCTCTATTTACCCACAGAGTAACAGCCCCCTGGTGCTGTCTGTCTCTCTATTTACCCACAGAGTAACAGCCCCTGGTGCTGTCTGTCTCTCTATTTACCCACAGAGTAACAGCCCCCGATGCTGTCTGTCTCTCTATTTACCCACAGAGTAACAGCCCTCTGGTGCTGTCTGTCTCTCTATTTACCCACAGAGTAACAGCCCCCTGGTGCTGTCTGTCTCTCTATTTACCCACAGAGTAACAGCCCCCTGGTGCTGTCTGTCTCTCTATTTACCCACAGAGTAACAGCCCCTGGTGCTGTCTGTCTCTCTGTCTCTCATTCTATACTTTCAGCTTCAGAGCGTGAAACACAGACGAACGCAGCATTGGGTTGCACACTGCCTGCCCTCCAAGACACCTACAACACCAGGAAGCCATGTTTCTGGTTTTATTTGACTTTGTCTCCACACCCTCTCGGTGGGTCATTTAGTCTGCCTGCTGCTCCCACTATGGTCAATGTCCAGCCTGAAGGACATTCATTTAATCCGTTGTTACAGTTGTTATTATGTATTAAAGTATTATTTTATTTTGACCCTTTTCATTGTTTGATTTGACTTAGCATGTAGGAGGTCGGAGCTCTGGATCAGAGGATCTAGGATTGTACCCAATCCCAATTTTACCTCCCTCTCTCAATTCAATTCAATTCAACTCAATTCAATTCAATTAAACTCAATTCAATTCAACTCAATTCAATTCAACTCAATTCAATTCAACTCAATTCAATTCAATTCAATTCAATTCAACTCAATTCAATTCAATTCAACTCAATTCAATTCAATTCAACTCAATTCAATTCAATTAAATTCAATTCAATTCAATTCAACTCAATTCAATTCAACTCAATTCAATTCAATTCAACTCAATTCAATTCAATTCAACTCAATTCAATTCAACTCAATTCAATTCAATTCAATTCAATTCAACTCAATTCAATTCAACTCAATTCAATTCAATTCAACTCAATTCAATTCAATTCAATTCAATTAAATTTGCTTTATTGGCTTGACATAACAATGTACATATTGCCAAAGCTTATTTAGGATATTTACAATATATAAATAAATAAAAATGAGAATCAAAATTGTCACCTGGACAACAGTAACAACAATAACCAAGGGTCAAAATAACCAACACATTGAACAATAACAATAAGCATACAGTAGAGTACATGTGCAGGTTGATTGGTCTGTCAGACACTGTCCCTCATCTTATGGCAGGCAGCAATGTAGTGCGCTGCCAATCCACAGCTCTCTGCGTCCTCCCCAAACAGGAAGAGTAGCCTGTCCCTCCCCCAACAGGACGGGTAGCCTATCCTCATCAGAGAGGTCTTCTGAAACCTTGAACAAGGGTTTAAAATTTGGGGAAATTACACTCTCTAATTGTTTTATGTTTTTGACATGTCGTCAGGAAATGCAGCTCTGTCTCAGGTTCTGATGTGCTTTGTCAAGGTTTTTCTAAGGTTTTGATCAGTAACCATGGTCAAACAGTTAGCCACAGTGTACTGTCGATTTAGGGCCAGATAGCACTGCATTTTGCTTTGTGTTTCCCAATAGGTAATGTAGTTTGTTTTGACTGTGTTGTAATATGGTTTATCCTGATTGATTGGCTGTTCTTGTCCTGAGGCTTCAGTGTGTTAGTAGAACAAGTTTGTGAACTCAGGACCAGCTCGATGAGGGGACACTTTTCTATGCTCAGCTCTTGGCATTGCAGGGCTTGGTAATGATATTATCTCTCTCTCTCTCTCTCTCTCTCTCTCTCTCTCGCTCTCTCTCTCTCTCTCTCTCTCTCTCTCTCTCTCTCTCTCTCTCTCTCTCACACACACAAAACATTTGTCATGTGTGTCCTCGCCGGCCTCTAGGTCACCAGGCTGCTCATTAGGGCGCATAATGACAGTCACCTGGACTCCATCACCTCCCCGATTACCTTCCCTTTATATGTCACTCCCTTCGGTTCCTTCCCCAGTCGTTATTGTTCCTGTTTCATGTCGGTGCGGCTGTTCGCGTTTCTTGTTTTGTTTAATTTATTAATTAAATGTATTCACTCCCTGAACTTGCTTCCCGGCTCTGAGCGTACGTCGTTACAATAGTTTTTACATTAGTGTTCTAATGATTATCTTATTTGGTTACACGTGTTAACTTCTCGCTACTTCTATAGTCAATTATGTTGGTAATTCGTTTTTAATGTTACCAATTTGAATACATTTATTTTTTGTCCAAAATGAATAGTTTTTTCTTACATTTCGATTTCAGGTAGAATTTCACTGTACATTTTCAGCACCAGAGTTACCAGCTTAATACTGTAATTTGGCTTTACAGTACTATTTGCCTTGCTGTAAATTTACAGCACCAGAGTTGCCAGCTTAATACTGTAATTTGGCTTTACAGTACTATTTGCCTTGCTGTAAATTTACAGCACCAGAGTTGCCAGCTTAATACTGTAATTTTGCTTTACAGTACTATTTGCCTTGCTGTAAATTTACAGCACCAGAGTTGCCAGCTTAATACTGTAATTTTGCTTTACAGTACTATTTTCCTTGCTGTAAAACATTACAACATCCCGGTAAATTTACAGCAAGGAAAATAGTACTGTAAAACATATTACAGTATCTCTGCTGTAAATCAAAATTACTGTTAAGCTGGTCATTGTGGTGCCAGTATAATGCTGTAAATTTACAAGGAAAGGTTTTACACTGTAGATACAGAATGACTATGTCTCTTGTAAAGCCCCCTACTGTAGATACAGAGTGACTATGTCTCTTGTAAATCCCCCTACTGTAGATACAGAGTGAATATGTCTCTTGTAAAGCCCCCTACTGTAGATACAGAGTGACTATGTCTCTTGTAAAGCCCCCTACTGTAGATACAGAGTGACTATGTCTCTTGTAAAGCCCCCTACTGTAGATACAGAATGACTATGTCTCTTGTAAAGCCCCCTACTGTAGATACAGAGTGAATATGTCTCTTGTAAAGCCCCCTACTGTAGATACAGAGTGACTATGTCTCTTGTAAAGCCCCCTACTGTAGATACAGAGTGACTATGTCTCTTGTAAAGCCTCCTACTGTAGATACAGAGTGACTATGTCTCTTGTAAAGCCCCCTACTGTAGATACAGAGTGACTATGTCTCTTGTAAAGCCCCCTACTGTAGATACTGAGTGACTATGTCTCTTGTAAAGCCCCCTACTGTAGATACAGAGTGAATATGTTTCTTGTAAAGCCCCCTACTGTAGATAAAGAGTGACAGAAATCTCTTGTAAAGCGCCCTACTGTAGATAGAGTGACAGAAATCTCTTGTAAAGCCCCCAACTGTAAATGCAGAGTGATTATATATATTGTAAAGCCCCCTACTATCTATATCTCATATTATATTCCCCTACACACACACACACACACACACACACACACACACACACACACACACACACACACACACACACACACACACACACACACACACTACACTAATTTGTCCCAGAACAGTACAGGGGAGTGTAACAACAACATCATGCCAAGCAGAGCAGAGCCCTGTGTTGTGATGCTACAGGGGTTTATTGTTTGACAACCATTTATTCCATCCCTCCCTCCCTCCATACCTCATTCCATCCCTCCCTCCCTCCAACCATCCCTCCCTCCCTCCATCCCTCCATCCCTCCATACCACCATCCATCCCTCCCTTCCTCCATACCTCCCTCCCTCCATACTTCTATCCCTCCCTCCCTCTGTACCACCCTCCCTCCCTCCATACCTCCCAACCTCCCTCCCTCCGTCCCTCCCTCCCTCTATCCCTCCCTCCCTCCCTCCCTCCGTCTATCCCTCCATACCTCCCTACCTTCCTACCTCCCTCCCTCTGTACCACCCTCCCTCCCTCCGTCCCTCCCTCCCTCCCTACCTCCCTCCCTCCCTCTGTACCACCCTCCCTCCATCCGTCCCTCCGTCCCTCCCTCCCTCCCCCCATACTACCATCCGTCCCTCCGTCCCTCCATACCACCATCCGTCCCTCCATACCACCATCCCTTCCTCCCTCCCTCCATACCACCATCCCTCCCTCCCTCCCTCCATACCACCATCCCTCCCTCCCTCCCTCCCTCCCTCCCTCCCTCCCTCCCTCCCTCCCTCCCTCCCTCCCTCCCTCCCTCCCTCCCTCCCTCCATACCACCATCCCTTCCTCCCTTCCTCCATACTAGCATCCGTCCCTCCGTCCCTCCGTCCCTCCCTTCGTCCCTCCCTTCGTCCCTCCCTCCCTCCCTCCCTCCCTCCCTCCCTCCCTCCCTCCCTCCCTCCCTCCCTCCCTCCCGCCCTCTCTCCCTCCATACCATCGTCCCTCCCTCCCTCCCTCCATACCACCATCCGTCCCTCCCTCCATCCATACTGCCATCCCTCCCTCCCTCCCTCCCTCCCTCCCTCCCTCCCTCCCTCCCTCCCTCCCTCCATCCCTCCCTCCAAACTGCCATCCGTCCCTCCCTCCATCCATACTGCCATCCGTCCCTCCCTCCATCCATACTACCATCTGTCCCTCCCTCCCTCCCTCCCTCCCTCCCTCCCTCCCTCCCTCCCTCCCTCCCTCCCTCCATACTACCATCCGTCCCTCCCTCCCTCCCTCCATACCACCATCCGTCCCTCCCTCCCTCCATACCACCATCCGTCCATCCCTCCATCCATACTACCATCTGTCCCTCCCTCCCTCCCTCCCTCCCTCCATATCACCGTCCCTCCCTCCCTCCCTCCATACCACCATCCGTCCCTCCCTCCCTCCATACCACCATCCCTCCCTCCATACCACCATGCCTCCCTCCCTCCCTCCATACCACCATCCTTCCGTCCCTCCCTCCATACCTCCCTCGCTCCAAGGAGGCTTAAATAGACTGTTCTACATGGACATCATGGCGCCACCTTCTCTGCCTTGCCAACCTGTGTGTGTGTGTGTGTGTGTGTGTGTGTGTGTGTGTGTGCGTGCGTGCGTGCGTGCGTGCGTGCGTGCGTCGGCTTAAGCAGAAGCATCAGAGACAGATGTCCATGAGTCTCAGGGAGTTGTGTGTTGTGTTGGCTGGCTGGTAGGTGGTGTATCTGTACTGTGATACATAACAAATCATGTTGTCATTATTAACAGAACACATTTAGCCTAAAGAAGAGATACAGTATCTATCAAAACACGACTATATCGATCTGTACACTATTATGAATATATATAAGGCCATAAATCTAAATATATTTTATATTTTACATTCTTCAAATTAGCCACCCTTTGCCTTGATGACAGCTTTGCACACGCATTCTCTCAACCAGCTTTATGAGGTAGTCACCTGGAATACATTTCAATTAACAGGTGTGACACTTTAAAAGTTCATTTGTGGAATCTTTCCTTCTTAATGCGTTTGAGCCAATCAGTTGTGTTGTGACCAGGTAGGGATGGTATACAGAAGATAGTCCTATTTGGTAAAATACCAAGTCCATATTATGGCAAGAACTGCTCAAATAAGCAAAGAGAAACGACAGTTCATCAGTTCTTTAAGACATGAAGGTCAGTCAATCTGGAAAACTCTGAAAGTTTCTGCAAGTGCAGTCGCAACTATGATGAAACTGGGTCTCATGAGGACCGCCAGAGGAATGGAAGACCCAGAGTTACCTCTGCTGCAGAGGATAAGTTCATTAGAGTTACCAGCCCCAGATTGCAGTCCAAATAAATGCTGAACGGAGTTCAAGTAACAGACACATCTCAACATCAACTGTTCAGAGGAGACTGCATGAATCAAGCCTTCATGGTCAAATTTCTGCAAAGAAACCACTTCTAAAGGACACCAATAAGAAGAGACTTGCTTGGGCCAAGAAACACGAGCAATGGACATTAAACTGGTGGAAATCTGTCCTCTGGTCTGATGAGTCCAAATTTGGGATTTTTGGTTCCAACCGCTGTGTCTTTGTGAGACGCAGAGTAAGTGAACGGATGATCTCTGCATGTGTGGTTCCCACCGTGAAGCATGGAGGAGGAGGTGTGATGGTGTGGGGGTGCTATGCTGGTGACACTGTCCGTGACTTATTCAGAATTCAAGGCACACTTAATAAACATGGCTACCACAGCATTCTGCAGCAATACGCCATCCCATCTGGTTTGTGCTTAGTGGGACTAGCATTTGTTTTTCAACAGAACAATGACCCCAAACACCTCCAGACTATGTAAGGGCTATTTGACCAAGGAGAGTGGTGGAGTGCTGTATCAGATAACCTGGCCTCCCCAATCACCCAACCTCAACCCAATTGAGATGGTATGGGATGAGTTGGACCGCAGAGTGATGGAAAAGCAGACAACAAGTGCTCAGCATATGGGGGAACTCCTTCCAAACTGTTGGAAAATCATTCCAGGTGAAGCTGGTTGAGAGAATGCCAAGAGTGTGCAAAGCTGTCAACAAGGCAAAGGGTGGCTATTTGAAGATTCTCAAATCTAAAATATATTTTGAATTATTTAACCCTTTTTTGGTTACCACATGATTCCATATGTGTTATTTCATAGTTTTGATGTCTTCACTATTTTCCTACAATGTAGAAAATAGTAAAAATAAAGAAAAACCCTTGAATTAGTACGTGTGTCCAAGCTTTTGACTGGTACTGTGTATAAATCTATACACGGCTATATCTATCTATACACGGCTATATATGTATCTATACAGTGCCTTTGGAAAGTATTCAGAACCCTAGACTTAATCCACATTTTGTTCTAAACTGGATTAAAAAAAATATATAAAATCAGCTATCTACCCCATTATGACAAAGCGAAAACAGGTTTTTAGAATTTTAAGAAATATCCTATTTACATAAGTATTCAGACCCTTTGCTAGGAGATTGGAAATTGAACTCAGGTGCATCCTGTTTCCATTGATCTTCCTTGAGATGTTTCTACAACTTGATTGGAGTCCACCTGTGGTAAATTCAATTGATTTGACATGATTTGGAAAGGCACACACCTGTCTATATAAGATCTCACTGTTGACAGTGCATGTCAGAGCAAAAACCAAGCCATGAGGTTTAGGGCCAAGATTGTGTCTGGGGAAGGGTGCGAAAACATTTCTGCAGCATTGAAGGTCGCCAAGAACACAGTGGCCTCTATCATTCTTAAATAGAAGAAGTTTGGAACCAATAATACTCTTTTTAGATCTGGCTGCCTGGCCAATCTGAGCAATCGGGGCAGAAGGGCCTTGGTCAGGGAGGTGGTCAATAACCTGATGGTCACTTTGACAGAGCTCTAGAGTTCCTCTGTGGAGATGGGAGAACCTTCCAGAAGGACAACCATCTCTGCAGCCCTCCACTAATCAGGTCTCTATGGTGACCAGACGGAAGCCACTCCTCAGCAGGGAAAGGAGACTAGTCAGGATCGAGGCAAAGATGAACGGAGCAAAGTACAGAGAGATCCTTGATGAAAACCTGCTCCGGAGAGCTCAGACTGGCATGAAGGTTCACCTTCCAACAGGACAACGACCCTAAGTACACAGCCAAGACAATGCAGGAGTGGCTTCGGAACAAGTCTCTGAATGTCCTTGAAGGGCCCAGCCAGAGCCCGGACCTAAACCCGATCGAACAGAAATAGCTGTGAAAAGACCTGAAAATAGCTGTGTAGCAACGTTCCCCATCCAACCTGTCAGAGGTTAAGAGGATCTGCAGAGAGGAATGGGAGAAACTCCCCAAATAATGCTGGCCTTCTAGGCAGAGTTCCTCTGTCCAGTGTCTGTGTTCTTTTGCCCATCTTAATCTTTTATTTTTACTGGCCAGTCTGAGACATTGCTTTTTCTATGCAACTCTGCCTAGAAGGCCAGCATCCCGGAGTCGCCTCTCCACTGTTGACGTTGAGACTGGTGTTTTGCGGGTACTATTTAATGAAGATGCCAGTTGAGGACTTGTGAG
>NC_092173.1:43708385-43740885 GCF_045791955.1 Oncorhynchus clarkii lewisi | reverse complement strand
GATGCAGCGTGACTACATAACAGAGATGCAGTGTGACTACATAACAGAGATGCAGTGTGACTACAGAGATGCAGTGTGACTACATAACAGAGATGCAGCGTGACTACATAACAGAGATGCAGTGTGACTACATAACAGAGATGCAGCGTGACTACAGAGATGCAGTGTGACTACATAACAGAGATGCAGTGTGACTACATAACAGAGATGCAGTGTGACTACAGAGATGCAGCGTGACTACAGAGATGCAGTGTGACTACATAACAGAGATGCAGTGTGACTACATAACAGAGATGCAGTGTGACTACATAACAGAGATGCAGTGTGACTACATAACAGAGATGCAGTGTGACTACATAACAGAGATGCAGCGTGACGACATAACAGAGATGCAGCGTGACTACAGAGATGCAGCGTGACTACAGAGATGCAGTGTGACTACATAACATTTCATGTCTCTTTATGTTACAGTGTGAAAACAGTTTTCATGGGCACACAACCCCCCCCCCCCACCCCCCACCAAAAAATAAATAATACAAATAAATACAATAGCAAAATGGAATGCTTTTAACCTGAAAGAATCCCCTTATCTTTCATTTCTTGAAACCTAAATCAATACTGTCATTAGCATGGCTCTTTAATAATTATGTATACTACTTGTTGGATGTGCATTTGGTGTCGAGCTGTTTTAATTACACAGTGATATTTTCACACATCATCATCTGATCCAGGAAGGAATTTTCTGAATGACACTCTAATGATGAACAGCTGTTGTGACAACAGTCCAAGTGCTGGGGGGGGGGGGGGGGGGGGGTGTTCCCGAGGAATGTAAACCCAATATTTTTGGGGTGGGTACGTCATTCGTTACACCGGTGAAGACAATTGTGCCTGAATCCACGTTGGATCTAAAATCACTAGATAGTTGACGTTGATCATTTGTTGTTGTTCCAGCAGGGTCTCATTAGATTTAACGGTGAAAGTATCAATGTAATGTGTTCACGTTTAAATATGGTTTTGTGCCTGGGATTTGACACCGAGTCTGCTGTGCACAATTGTATAAGATAGACTATTACAACCTTATTCCTATTAAATATTCTAGATATAATGACCACAACAACAAATAAATGCCTAGTGGGTTTATTGACACTATGATCTGGTCATGAAATAACAAGACAAATTAATTTTCCACGTTACACCTGCAACTTTCAACAATACCAGAAGCTTGATGGAGCCTACTTCAACTTGAATTTAGAGCTCAGAAATTCAAGTACTGGAATAGGGCTCCCTTGAAAATCAGACATTTCCTCAATTTGGTGCTTGAAAACCCCCTTGTCATTATTGTAGCCAATTTCTAAGTTCTCCTTGTTCCCTTCATAATTATCACACATTTCATTTTTTTATAATTTTTTGTTTGTTTTTGTGATAGATGTGGCCACTTCTGTTTGTTTAATTTGTTTAATTTGTTTTTCCACCCGCTTCAATTATTTATAAATTGTGTTGCACTAGTCTATAGCGGTAAAACCACCTGTGGTTATTACGAGGATGAAAACATCTAACACTGGTTTCAACTTGGCTTTCCATTACAAATCCTTCCATTAAAAAAAGTAACCTGTTTTTTTTTGGGGGGGGGGGGGGGTCACTTAGTCATTATTAAAAACAGCGATGGTGTGTGCCTGCGTTGGTCACATAAGACACCAGAAATCTATTTAGTCAGGCTACGTTCACATTATTCTCACATATTTTACAGTGTAATAATCATTTGAATATCAATGCATTGGCAGGCTTATTATTCTTCTTATATTCTTTAAAGTTCATATTTTTCTTAAAGTGCATTTTTCTTAAAGTGGTAATGGCCCAGTTTTGTTTTGTACTCATATATTATGCCCTAATTCGTACAATTATATAAATTATACAAATGTATAACTTTCAGGTCCTTGAATATTACCATGAAGTGCTTGAAAAAGTCCCTCAAAGTGCTTGAATGTGACTTGCCAGTGTTTTGTATGAGCCCTGCTTATAGGACGTACAGTCCTTAGCCTATTTTATAATTGTTTTATTTAACCTTTATTTAACCAGGCAAGTCAGTTAAGAAACAAATTCTTATTTTCAATGACGGCCTAGGAACAGTGTTTTAACTGCCTGTAACTGCCTGTTCTGCCCCTGGCTTTAACTGCCAGGGGCAGAATGACAGATCTGTACCTTGTCAGCTCGGGGGTTTGAACTTGCAACCTTCCGGTTACTAACGCTCTAACCACTAGGCTACCCTGCCGCCTATGTGATTGTATGAGTGGAGTTATGAGTCAATATGCATGTATTCCCTTTCATTCCTCAAAGTACACATGTTGCATGAAAATACTTGTTATTTTTGTTTCAAACCACTTCGACATTTTTTTTTGTTATGCCAACGTCACACACTGAGCCCATTATTTATAGAGATCTCCATGTAGATGATAGGGTATTTCATACCTGCTGTGAATGGAGCAGGGAGCCGAGAATTCACACACGTGACCAATAAACTGGTGTTAGGATGTTAGAAACATAACAGATGACTATCCCTCTTCTCCATACAGGTAAAAGCATGAAAGAGAGGGAGTGTGATGGTCTACGCTAGCCAACAGGGAGGTAGCTAAGCTAGATAAGTGGGGTAAGGTTGGGCCCTGCTATAACCCCCTGGGTAATTTGTAATCCTCAGATGGCACTGGGCCAACTATAACTTTTACAAGGTCTCAATGTAGTAAAATAAATAGTAGCACCCAGGTAGATCTATATTAAGGCTGGTCACTGGGAGAACAATGGTAGATCTATATTAAGGCTGGTCACTGGGAGAACCATGGTAGATCTATATTAAGACTGGTCACTGGGAGAACCATGGTAGGTCTATATTAAGGCTGGTCACTGGGAGAACCATGTTAGATCTATATTAAGGCTGGTCAATGGGAGAACCATGGTAGGTCTATATTAAGGCTGGTCACTGGGAGAACCATGGTAGATCTATATTAAGACTGGTCACTGGGAGAACCATGGTAGATCTATATTAAGGCTGGTCACTGGGAGAATCCAGGTACTCTATATTAAGGCTGGTCACTGGGAGAATCCAGGTACTCTATATTAAGACTGGTCACTGGGAGAACAATGGTAGATCTCTATTAAGACTGGTCACTGGGAGAACAATGGTAGATCTATATTAAGGCTGGTCACTGGGAGAATCCAAGTAGGTCTATATTAAGACTGGTCACTGGGAGAACAATGGTAGGTCTATATTAAGACTGGTCACTGGGAGAACAATGGTAGGTCTCTATTAAGACTGGTCACTGGGAGAACAATGGTAGGTCTATATTAAGGCTGGTCACTGGGAGAACCATGGTAGATCTATATTTAGGCTGGTCACTGGGAGAACAATGGTAGGTCTATATTAAGGCTGGTCACTGGGAGAACCATGGCATATCTATATTTAGGCTGGTCACTGGGAGAACAATGGTAGGTCTATATTTAGGCTGGTCACTGGGAGAACAATGGTAGGTCTATATTAAGGCTGGTCACTGGGAGAACCATGGTGGGTCTATATTAAGGCTAGAACACCTTGGCTATGTGTCCTAAAGATCAGACAGTATGTCAGTCAACTGAGTTCTGAAATTCAACTTATCTTTCTTGGCAGTACACATCTCCCAGCAGAGTGTTTAACCAGAGACAATACAGCAACAATTAACCATATTTAATTGTGTTTTTCCCCCCGAACATTAAAGACCGCCAACTGTTGATGCCAAGGTGTGACCTTGCTCCAAACAGTCCACCGTGGCTCCATGTCGACGGGCTTGTAAACCAACAAGGCTGTAAACAAAACCTGTGGTGACACGTCTACGTCCCAAACAGCACCCTAGTCCCTCCATAGCGTACTACTTTTGACCAGAGCCCTGATGTGTAGTGCACTGTGCAGGAAATAGGGTGCGATTTTGGCACTCGGGCACAGTAAATCATCGCAGTGTTCCTCCCGGGTGTTGCTGTCAGAACAGTTTCATCATGATATTGACACTGCTATCAGAGTCCCAGGGAAGGAAGGCGGGAGGGAGGGATGCATCGGTGATGCTGCCTGCTATCAAACTGTCACTCCGGGCGAGGAGGAAGGACTAATGTCATCCTTTAGAAGATGTCTGTAGCTCCTTCATTAGCAGTCATAACACATGTATCAGTGTTTTGGTGACGTCCCGGCCCCGAGGCATCAACACTCTGTACTGTCTCCTTCCCGCTTCTGACATGCTTTTATCTTCAACATGGCAACTAAGGGACAGTTCAAGAATCACTCCTAAAAGAAAATGCGCCCCCCCCCACGCCCCTCTTCCCAATATATATATTTTTTTCACATGACCCTCCTCTTGTACTGTAAAAAAAAAAAAGGTGCTATTTCCGCATTTTTTTTGTGGCACTATAGATGGCACAAGATGGCACCATGGACGAGATTGAGTGGTCGCCGACCACCACGGACGAGCCCTCTCTCCCTTGCCCTGTCTCATTACACCACGATCAGAGCTGCCTGGATAAAATGATCAGCTAGGGGGGGAAATCACATTTCCAACATTTTGATGCCATACTAAAATATTTACGCCACACATAAAAGCTAAAACATTTAGAAAAAAAGTTAGATTGCAATATATTTAGGCGACTATTGTAGCGTTCTAGGTGGTTCTGGGTGGGCGAGGAATAGCCAATCGGATCGGAGAGGAGGCAGAGTGCGCAGTAAGCTTTCCTGATGGAGCCACGTTCTTACAGGACGACTACTATCCGCAACAGACATCTCAGTATCAGACGTCAAAAAATACAGGCAGACTGGCCTACTACTGTGCCTTACTAGACTTTATAAACTGTGGGGGGGGGCGGGGGGGCGGCGACAGTGAGCGACGTTACCTAGGCAACTCCAGTCCTTAGGGGGCCTGATTGGTGTCACACTTTTGCTCCAGTTCCAGCTAACACACCTGACTCCAATAATCAACTAACCATGATCTTCAGTTCAGAATGCAATTACATTAAATCAGCTGTGTTTGCTAGGGATGGGAGGGAGGAGGGATGGGAGGGAGGAGGGATGGGAGGGAGGAGGGATGGGAGGGAGGGAGGATGGGAGGGAGGGAGGAGGGATGGGAGGGAGGAGGGATGGGAGGGAGGGAGGAGGGATGGGAGGGAGGAGGGATGGGAGGGAGGGAGGATGGGAGGGAGGGAGGAGGGATGGGAGGGAGGAGGGATGGGAGGTAGGGAGGAGGGATGGGAGGGAGGAGGGATGGGAGGGAGGGAGGATGGATGGGAGGGAGGGAGGATGGGAGGGAGGAGGGATGGGAGGGAGGGGGGATGGGAGGGAGGGGGGATGGGAGGGAGGAGGGATGGGAGGGAGGAGGGATGGGAGGGAGGGGGGATGGGAGGGAGGGGGGATGGGAGGGAGGGAGGGAGGGAGGGAGGGAGGGAGGGAGGGAGGGAGGGAGGGAGGGAGGGAGGGAGGGAGGGAGGGAGGGAGGGAGGGAGGGAGGAGGGATGGGAGGGATGGGACGGAGGGGGGATGGGAGGGAGGGAGGAGGGATGGGAGGGAGGAGTGATGGGAGGGAGGGATGAGGGATGGGAGTGAGTGGGGATGGGAGGGAGGGAGGGGGGATGGGAGGGAGGCGGGATACAGCAGTTCTAGAGATACAGCAGTTCTAGTTTTATTACTTTCCCTCTGTAGTTGTAAAACGCACATTTTACCAGCCACAACCTTTATGTCGGATGCTGCAGGTTCACGTTTTCACCTTTAAAAAAAACTAAATCGGAAAGCTATGCTTCTTAATGGGCCCGAATTGTCCGTATTGCTGTGCTTTTGTCATTGTTCTGATTTCTCCTCTCCTAACTGCAATTTAGCAGAGGCTTTGTGAGGAGTGGTACCCCTCTGCTCGGCCCAGAGGCCCTGTGAGGAGTAGTACCCCTCTGCTTGGCCCTTTGAGGAGTAGTACCCCTCTGCTCGGCCCTGTGAGGAGTAATACCCCTCTGCTCGGCCCTGTGAGGAGTAATACCCCTCTGCTCGGCCCTGTGAGGAGTAGTACACCTCTGCTCGGCCCTGTGAGGAGTAGTACCCCTCTGCTCGGCCCTGTGAGGAGTAGTACCCCTCTGCTCGGCCCTGTGAGGAGTAGTACCCCTCTGCTCGGCCCTGTGAGGAGTAGTGCCCCTCTGCACTTCCCCTGCGCTGTACAGGCCAGAGGCCCTACAGTAATCAATGTTGATGAATGAGGAGGAAGGCTCTTTATTCCAGGCTACGCTGAATAGAAGGTTTCCATTATCTCTCCCAGTGTAATGCACTCTATCACAGTGACAGGGTTGAGGCAAACCACACTCCATTGCCCTCACTCTGTGGTCTGCACCTAGATTCATCTGTCTGCTCGGGAAAATAAGCACAAGGAGAGGGAGACGACTGTTAAAATAACACTGCCTGCACACACACAGCAATAGACCAATGAGCACCTTTTATTTAAAAAAAAAATGTAAATAAAAAAACTGTCACTTTTCAGGAAATGGTGGGAAAAGAACTGCCATATTTTACCATTGATAAACATACAATCATAAAACTTCAGAACCCTATTCTGAATATTACATCTTGGTTCTAGAGCCATGAAATCACCACGATGAGGAGCTACTGCTTTTAACTTGGGTAAAAAATGAGAGTTATTAGGTTTTCATCCGACAGCAACGCCGCCCAACAATACATAACCCCGACAGCGTTCAACTGCCTGCTAATACAGATACAAACTAACAGTGAATACGGATGTAGGATCTTAATTTGATCACTCTTTTGTTGCTGAGAATGGTCCTGCACAAGCAGTAAATGCAAACTTGTAGTGTTTTCAAGGTATAAAAAAAAGGCTTGTTTGTCATTTCCACTTTAAAATGTCAGACTTGATTTGTCCTAACGGAAAATGTTATCAACCCCTACAAAGAACGTCCATTAATTCAAATCCACGTAACAATTCACGTTTCCTGTTGCTGCAGGATTATTTTCCTGCTGTAGCAAACTGGCTCAAATTAAGATCCTCCATCTGTATATATATGTAGTATACATGATATCCTGGCCAATAAGATGTGAACATCCGGGTATACACCACAAACAAAAGTAGTGCACTATAAAGGGAACAGGGTGCTATGGGCTCTGGTCTAAAGTAGTGCACTATAAAGGGAACAGGGTGCTATGGGCTCTGGTCTAAAGTAGTGCACTATAAAGGGAATAGGGTGCTATGGGCTCTGGTCTAAAGTAGTGCACTATAAAGGGAATAGGGTGCTATGGACTCTGGTCTAAAGTAGTGCACTATAAAGGGAACAGGGTGCTATGGGCTCTGGTCTAAAGTAGTGCACTATAAAGGGAATAGGGTGCTATGGGCTCTGGTCTAAAGTAGTGCACTATAAAGGGAACAGGGTGCTATGGACTCTGGTCTAAAGTAGTGCACTATAAAGGGAATAGGGTGCTATGGGCTCTGGTCTAAAGTAGTGCACTATAAAGGGAATAGGGTGCTATGGGCTCTGGTCTAAAGTAGTGCACTATAAAGGGAACAGGGTGCTATGGGCTCTGGTCTAAAGTAGTGCACTATAAAGGGAATAGGGTGCTATGGGCTCTGGTCTAAAGTAGTGCACTATGTAGGGAATAGGGTGCTATGGGCTCTGGTCTAAAGTAGTGCACTATAAAGGGAACAGGGTGCTATGGACTCTGGTCTAAAGTAGTGCACTATATAGGGAATAGGGTGCTATGGGCTCTGGTCTAAAGTAGTGCACTATGTAGGGAATAGGGTGCTATGGGCCCTGGTCTAAAGTAGTGCACTATAAAGGGAACAGGGTGCTATGGGCTCTGGTCTAAAGTAGTGCACTATAAAGGGAACAGGGTGCTATGGGCTCTGGTCTAAAGTAGTGCACTATAAAGGGAACAGGGTGCTATGGGCTCTGGTCTAAAGTAGTGCACTATAAAGGGAATAGGGTGCTATGGGCTCTGGTCTAAAGTAGTGCACTATAAAGGGAATAGGGTGCTATGGGCTCTGGTCTAATGTAGTGCACTATAAAGGGAACAGGGTGCTATGGGCTCTGGTCTAAAGTAGTGCACTATAAAGGGAACAGGGTGCTATGGGCTCTGGTCTAAAGTAGTGCACTATAAAGGGAACAGGGTGCTATGGGCTCTGGTCTAAAGTAGTGCACTATAAAGGGAACAGGGTGCTATGGACTCTGGTCTAAAGTAGTGCACTATAAAGGGAACAGGGTGCTATGGGCTCTGGTCTAAAGTAGTGCACTATAAAGGGAATAGGGTGCTATGGGCTCTGGTCTAAAGTAGTGCACTATAAAGGGAACAGGGTGCTATGGGCTCTGGTCTAAAGTAGTGCACTATAAAGGGAACAGGGTGCTATGGGCTCTGGTCTAAAGTAGTGCACTATAAAGGGAACAGGGTGCTATGGGCTCTGGTCTAAAGTAGTGCACTATAAAGGGAATAGGGTGCTATGGGCTCTGGTCTAAAGTAGTGCACTATAAAGGGAATAGGGTGCTATGGGCTCTGGTCTAAAGTAGTGCACTATAAAGGGAACAGGGTGCTATGGGCTCTGGTCTAAAGTAGTGCACTATAAAGGGAACAGGGTGCTATGGACTCTGGTCTAAAGTAGTGCACTATAAAGGGAACAGGGTGCTATGGGCTCTGGTCTAAAGTAGTGCACTATAAAGGGAACAGGGTGCTATGGGCTCTGGTCTAAAGTAGTGCACTATAAAGGGAACAGGGTGCTATGGGCTCTGGTCTAAAGTAGTGAACTATAAAGGGAACAGGGTGCTATGGGCTCTGGTCTAAAGTAGTGCACTATAAAGGGAACCGGGTGCTATGGGCTCTGGTCTAAAGTAGTGAACTATAAAGGGAACAGGGTGCTATGGGCTCTGGTCTAAAGTAGTGCACTATAAAGGGAACAGGGTGCTATGGGCTCTGGTCTAAAGTAGTGCACTATACAGGGAACAGGGTGCTATGGGCTCTGGTCTAAAGTAGTGCACTATAAAGGGAATAGGGTGCTATGGGCTCTGGTCTAAAGTAGTGCACTATAAAGGGAACAGGGTGCTATGGGCTCTGGTCTAAAGTAGTGCACTATAAAGGGAATAGGGTGCTATGGGCTCTGGTCTAAAGTAGTGCACTATAAAGGGAACAGGGTGCTATGGGCTCTGGTCTAAAGTAGTGCACTATAAAGGGAATAGGGTGCTATGGGCTCTGGTCTAAAGTAGTGCACTATAAAGGGAATAGGGTGCTATGGGCTCTGGTCTAAAGTAGTGCACTATAAAGGGAATAGGGTGCTATGGGCTCTGGTCTAAAGTAGTGCACTATAAAGGGAACAGGGTGCTATGGGCTCTGGTCTAAAGTAGTGCACTATAAAGGGAACAGGGTGCTATGGGCTCTGGTCTAAAGTAGTGCACTATAAAGGGAACAGGGTGCTATGGGCTCTGGTCTAAAGTAGTGCACTATAAAGGGAACAGGGTGCTATGGGCTCTGGTCTAAAGTAGTGCACTATACAGGGAATAGGGTGCTATGGACTCTGGTCTAAAGTAGTGCACTATAAAGGGAACAGGGTGCTATGGGCTCTGGTCTAAAGTAGTGCACTATAAAGGGAACAGGGTGCTATGGGCTCTGGTCTAAAGTAGTGCACTATACAGGGAACAGGGTGCTATGGGCTCTGGTCTAAAGTAGTGCACTATAAAGGGAACAGGGTGGGATTTGGTACCAAAACACTACCGGTAACAATAGACACATCATTACTGTGTGTCTGTCTGACGCTGCTATTTTGGTGACTGGATTTATTATCGTTTTATGTATCTGGTGTTTGAGACTTTCCTATAGTACAGACCAGGGTCAGACACGTCTCCATTAGTGTCATTAGGAACATAAGTCCCAAATGCCCTCCTAAGTCCCCTTTTTTAGTGCGCCACCCCTGTATGTGTTGCCTGTACTACACTACCTACCTATCGCAGATCTATACCATTGTAGCACAGCTAGGTCCACAGGGCTCTGGTCAAAAATAGTGCACTATGTAGGGAATAGGGTGCTATGGGCTCTGGTCTAAAGTAGTGCACTATATAGGGAATAGGGTGCTATGGACTCTGGTCTAAAGTAGTGCACTATATAGGGAATAGGGTGCTATGGGCTCTGGTCTAAAGTAGTGCACTATATAGGGAATAGGGTGCTATGGACTCTGGTCTAAAGTAGTGCACTATACAGGGAATAGGGTGCCATTCAGGATGTACTCTGTATGTAGACGGGGCTATACTAGCCTACCTACCGTAGATCTGTACTATATAACACTCAAACAACAATGGCTGCTGCTATCATCTGGGTGAAGGAGATTGAGGACAACCATCGTAATTATAATCCTGTATATTTTCAGCGGGTTGCCGTTGGAAATCTTTTATCCTCAATTATTATTTCTTTCATTGCTTGGAACAGGAGGGCTTTTAGCTTTCCACTGTGTCCTGTACCTGGCACTCAGAGGTGAGTCATGGTGTCTCAAATGCACAACACAGCTTGGGGTTAAGTCATCTCAGAGTCCAAAAATCAACCCTCCCCTCACCCCACCCCACCCACCCACCCACTCCCCTCAAAAAATAACATTATTTCTCTCTCTCTCTCTCTCTCTCTCTCTTGTTCTGGTCTAGAGCCATCTAGTCTCTCGTTCTGGTCTAGAGCCATCTAGTCTCTCGTTCTGGTCTAGAGCCATCTAGTCTCTCGTTCTGGTCTAGAGCCATCTAGTCTCTCGTTCTGGTCTAGAGCCATCTAGTCTCTCGTTCTGGTCTAGAGCTATCTAGTCTCTTGTTCTGGTCTAGAGCCATCTAGTCTCTCGTTCTGGTCTAGAGCCATCTAGTCTCTCGTTCTGGTCTAGAACTATCTAGTCTCTTGTTCTGGTCTAGAGCCATCTAGTCTCTCGTTCTGGTCTAGAGCCATCTAGTCTCTCGTTCTGGTCTAGAGCCATCTAGTCTCTCGTTCTGGTCTAGAGCCATCTAGTCTCTCGTTCTGGTCTAGAGCCACCTAGTCTCTCGTTCTGGTCTAGAGCCATCTAGTCTCTCGTTCTGGTCTAGAGCCATCTAGTCTCTCGTTCTGGTCTAGAGCCATCTAGTCTCTTGTTCTGGTCTAGAGCCATCTAGTCTCTTGTTCTGGTCTAGAGCCATCTAGTCTCTTGTTCTGGTCTAGAGCCATCTAGTCTCTTGTTCTGGTCTAGAGCCATCTAGTCTCTCGTTCTGGTCTAGAGCCATCTAGTCTCTCGTTCTGGTCTAGAGCCATCTAGTCTCTCGTTCTGGTCTAGAGCTATCTAGTCTCTTGTTCTGGTCTAGAGCCATCTAGTCTCTCGTTCTGGTCTAGAGCCATCTAGTCTCTCGTTCTGGTCTAGAACTACTATCTAGTCTCTTGTTCTGGTCTAGAGCCATCTAGTCTCTCGTTCTGGTCTAGAGCCATCTAGTCTCTCGTTCTGGTCTAGAGCCATCTAGTCTCTCGTTCTGGTCTAGAGCCATCTAGTCTCTCGTTCTGGTCTAGAGCCATCTAGTCTCTCGTTCTGGTCTAGAGCCATCTAGTCTCTTTTCTGGTCTAGAGCCATCTAGTCTCTCGTTCTGGTCTAGAGCCATCTAGTCTCTTGTTCTGGTCTAGAGCCATCTAGTCTCTCGTTCTGGTCTAGAGCCATCTAGTCTCTCGTTCTGGTCTAGAGCCATCTAGTCTCTCGTTCTGGTCTAGAGCTATCTAGTCTCTTGTTCTGGTCTAGAGCCATCTAGTCTCTCGTTCTGGTCTAGAGCCATCTAGTCTCTCGTTCTGGTCTAGAGCCATCTAGTTTCGGTGTTGGGGTGTCTGCTTGCCGGGGCAGTAGATATGTGATTTCACTGCTCGTCCTCCCACTCCTTGGTCTATCATTTAATTTTAGGCTTCTAGAGGCGAGCTGCTTTGTTCTGAGGGTGTATACCAAATGACACCCTATTCCCCCATCATAGGGAACTAGGGTACGTACCAGGGCCACTATACAGGGAATAGGGTTCATTTGGGATGCATTCAGTCTGTTTTTTTCTCTGAGCAACAACAGATGTCTCGTTAGACAGAAAAAAAAGCGACAGGAGGAGACAAGGCGAGGGCCCCCAGGACTCAGTAAATGTAATAATTAATATCAATATACTACTACAAAAGAATCAGGGTCTGGCTTCAGACGTCCTTTCAAGTCGAATGATAAAACCAATCATGTCTAATTTTCCATCGCCTCTTTGTTTCGTATCTCTCCCTCTGTCTCTTTCTCTCCATCTCTCTCTATCCATCTCTCCCTCTGGGAAGGAGTGGAGAGATGAACCTTAGTTCTGCCGATGGATGATGAGGCCTTTCCACAAGACTACATCAGCATCTTTATCACCAATATTTATCACCAGTAAAGGTTTAGGATCTTAATTTGACCAGTTTCTCACACAGGAAAATAATCTTGCAGCAACAAGAATTATTGTGTGGAATATAATTAATGGACATTTCTGTAAGGATTGAGGGATTTTTAGTTAGGTCAAGTCTGACATGTTTATTTGTAGAAATGACTTTAGCAGCCTTTTTAAACCTTGAATACACTGCAAGTTTACATTTCCTGCAACAGCAGGGTGATCAAATTAAGATCCGACATCTGTATACTGTTAATATAGAAGTGAAATGTTAAAATGTTTACATGAAGGAAGATAATCAACATGACAAGTTAGATAGATAGATAGATAGATAGGTAGGTAGGTAGGTAGGTAGGTAGATAGATAGATAGATAGATAGATAGATAGATAGATAGATAGATAGATAGATAGATAGATAGATAGATAGATAGACTGATAGAAAGATGTTTCCACAGATTACCGTGTACAAAAGCAACTCAAAAGAACAAAACGCCACAGACACAGCAACAACAACAACAACAACAACAACAACAACAACAACAACAAAGCACACAACAGGTATGGGGAGAGAAAGAGTGCAGTCTGCTGAGGAATGAGACTCAGCGGATGACGAGCAGAACACTGTCCCAAATGGTGCCCTATTCCCCTATGGACCCCGGTCAATAAGGGAGTAGCGTGCCATAGGGCCCTGGTCAAAAGTAGTGCACTATATAGGGAATAGGGTGGCATAGGGCCCTGGTCAAAAGTAGTGCACTTTATAGGGAATAGGGTGGCATAGGGCCCTGGTCTAAAGTAGTGCACTATATAGGGAGTAGGGTGCAATTTGAGACACAGTCGATGACTATAGTCACCATGACCTTCAGATAGCCTGGGTTGATGGCTAATAGAGCCAAGGACACTTGCGTTGTGATGGCCTTGTTCCCTGCTGGTAGACAGGTTGCTCTACACCGTTTCCAGCTGGCCTCTTAATTACTGCTCTCCGCTACCAGTGAAGCTACAGAAACCTATTAGAAAACACATTCAATCCAACGTACCTGTCATGCCCTGATCTGTTTCACCCGTCTTTGTGCTTGTCTCCACCCCCCCCCCCTCCCTCCAGGTGTCGCCCCATCTTCCACATTATCCCCTGGGTATTTACACCTGTATTTTCTGTTTGTCTGTTGCCAGTTTGTCTTGTTTTGTCAAGCTTACCAGCGTTTGTCCTGTCAGCTCCTGTTTTTCCCAGCCTTTCTTTTTTCTCGCCCTCCTGGTTTTTGACCCTTGCCTGCCCCTGACCCTGAACCCGTCCGCCTGACCACTCTGCCTTACACTGAGCCTGAACCCGCCCGCCTGACCACTCTGCCTGCCCCTGACCCTGAACCCGTCCGCCTGACCACTCTGCCTTACACTGAGCCTGAACCCGCCCGCCTGACCACTCTGCCTGCCCCTGACCCTGAACCCGTCCGCCTGACCACTCTGCCTTACACTGAGCCTGAACCCGCCCGCCTGACCACTCTGCCTGCCCCTGACCCTGAACCCGTCCACCTGACCACTCTGCCTGCCCCTGACCCTGAACCCGCCCGCCTGACCACTCTGCCTGCCCCTGACCCTGAACCCGTCCGCCTGACCACTCTGCCTTACACTGAGCCTGAACCCGCCCGCCTGACCACTCTGCCTGCCCCTGACCCTGAACCCGTCCGCCTGACCACTCTGCCTTACACTGAGCCTGAACCCGCCCGCCTGACCACTCTGCCTGCCCCTGACCCTGAACCCGTCCGCCTGACCACTCTGCCTTACACTGAGCCTGAACCCGCCCGCCTGACCACTCTGCCTGCCCCTGACCCTGAACCCGTCCACCTGACCACTCTGCCTGCCCCTGACCCTGAACCCTCCCGCCTGACCACTCTGCCTGCCCCTGACCCTGAACCCGCCCGCCTGACCACTCTGCCTGCCCCTGACCCTGAACCCGTCCACCTGACCACTCTGCCTGCCCCTGACCCTGAACCCGCCCGCCTGACCACTCTGCCTGCCCCTGACCCTGAACCCGCCCGCCTGACCACTCTGCCTGCCCCTGACCCTGAACCCGCCCGCCTGACCACTCTGCCTGCCCCTGACCCTGAACCCGCCCGCCTGACCACTCTGCCTGCCCCTGACCCTGAACCCGCCCGCCTGACCACTCTGCCTGCCCCTGACCCTGAACCCGTCCGCCTGACCACTCTGCCTGCCCCTGACCCTGAACCCGCCCGCCTGACCACTCTGCCTTACACTGAGCCTGAACCCGCCCGCCTGACCACTCTGCCTTACACTGAGCCTGAACCCGCCCGCCTGACCACTCTGCCTGCCCCTGACCCTGAACCCGTCCGCCGGACCACTCTGCCTTACACTGAGCCTGAACCCGCCCGCCTGACCACTCTGCCTGCCCCTGACCCTGAACCCGCCCGCCTGACCACTCTGCCTGCCCCTGACCCTGAACCCGTCCGCCTGACCACTCTGCCTTACACTGAGCCTGAACCCGCCCGCCTGACCACTCTGCCTGCCCCTGATCCTGAACCCGCCCGCCTGACCACTCTGCCTGCCCCTGACCCTGAACCCGCCCGCCTGACCACTCTGCCTGCCCCTGACCCTGAACCCGTCCGCCTGACCACTCTGCCTGCCCCTGATCCTGAACCCGTCCGCCTGACCACTCTGCCTGCCCCTGACCCTGAACCCGTCCGCCTGACCACTCTGCCTTACACTGAGCCTGAACCCGCCCGCCTGACCACTCTGCCTTACACTGAGCCTGAACCCGCCCGCCTGACCACTCTGCCTGCCCCTGATCCTGAACCCGCCCGCCTGACCACTCTGCCTGCCCCTGACCCTGAACCCGTCCGCCTGACCACTCTGCCTTACACTGAGCCTGAACCCGCCCGCCTGACCACTCTGCCTGCCCCTGATCCTGAACCCGCCCGCCTGACCACTCTGCCTGCCCCTGACCCTGAACCCGTCCGCCTGACCACTCTGCCTTACACTGAGCCTGAACCCGCCCGCCTGACCACTCTGCCTGCCCCTGATCCTGAACCCGCCCGCCTGACCACTCTGCCTGCCCCTGACCCTGAACCCGTCCGCCTGACCACTCTGCCTTACACTGAGCCTGAACCCGCCCGCCTGACCACTCTGCCTGCCCCTGATCCTGAACCCGCCCGCCTGACCACTCTGCCTGCCCCTGACCCTGAACCCGCCCGCCTGACCACTCTGCCTGCCCCTGACCCTGAACCCGCCCACCTGACCACTCTGCCTTACACTGAGCCTTCCTGCCATCCTGTACCTTTGCCCCTATCTGGATTTCCGACCTCTGCCTGACCCTGAGCCTTCCTGCCATCCCGTACCTTTGCCCCTGTTGCTGTAATAAACATTGTTACTTCGACAGGGTCTGAATCTGGGTCCTACCTTCCTCCTGATAGTATCAGTGAAGCTACAGAAACCTATTAGAAAACACATTCAACTCAACGTACCAGTTCGGCAAAATTACTGTTGTTTGAAAATCCCCAAAACGATCCCATTATAAATCGCAATCTGGGTCAGGTTGGCATCATTTCAGCGCCTGTTCTATTACCAACATGACTAGCTAAATTATAAAATATGATCTTACAGGTCTAGGCTTTCACAATGTAATTCAGGGAAACAGATGGTAGATTTTGGTGGCATAGAAGGAGTCAATGAGTGCATTCAGGCTTGTGTGCATTCAGGCTTGTGTGTATTTGTGTGCATTCAGGCTTGTGTGCATTCGGGCTTGTGTGCATTCAGGCTTGTGTGCATTCGGGCTTGTGTGCATTCAGGTTTGTGTGCATTCAGGATTGTGTGAATTCAGACTTGTGTGCATTCGTGTACATTCAAGCTTGTGTGCATCGAGGCATGTGTGCATTCAGGCACATGTGCATTCAGGCGTGTGTGCATTCAGACTTGTGTGCATTCAGACGTGTGTGCATTCAGGCCCGTGTGCATTCAGGCGTGTGTGCATTCGTGCTTGTGTGTATTCAGGTTTGTGTGCATTCAGGATTGTGTGAATTCAGGCTTGTGTGCATTCGTGTGCATTCAGTCTCGTGTGAATTTGTGTGCATTCAGGCTTATGTGCATTCATGCTTGTGTGCATTCAGGCGTGTGTGCATTCATGTGCATTCAGGCTCGTGTGAATTTGTGTGCATTCAGGCTCGTGTGTATTCAGGCTTGTGTGCATTCTGGCGTGTGTGCATTCATGTGCATTCAGGCTTGTGTGAATTTGTGTGCATTCAGGCTCGTGTGTATTCAGGCTCGTGTGTATTCAGGCTTGTGTGTATTCAGGCTCGTGTGTAATCAGGCTCGTGTGTATTCAGACTCGTGTGTATTCAGGCTCGTGTGTATTCAGGCTCGTGTGTATTCAGGCTCGTGTGTATTCAGGCTCGTGTGTATTCAGGCTTGTGTGTATTCAGGCTCGTGTGTATTCATGCTCGTGTGTATTCAGGCTCGTGTGTATTCAGGCTCGTGTGTATTCAGGCTTGTGTGTATTCAGGCTCGTGTGTATTCAGGCTCGTGTGTATTCAGGCTCGTGTGTATTCAGGCTCGTGTTTTAATCAGGCTCGTGTGTATTCAGGCTTGTGTGTATTCAGGCTCGTGTGTATTCAGGCTCGTGTGTATTCAGGCTTGTGTGTATTCAGGCTCGTGTGTATTCAGGCTCGTGTGTATTCAGGCTCGTGTGTATTCAGGCTCGTGTGTATTCAGGCTCGTGTGTATTCAGGCTCGTGTGTATTCAGGCTCGTGTGTATTCAGGCTCGTGTGTATTCAGGCTCGTGTGAATTCAGGCTCGTGTGTATTCAGGCTCGTGTGTATTCAGGCTCGTGTGTATTCAGGCTCGTGTGTATTCAGGCTCGTGTGTATTCAGGCTCGTGTGAATTCAGGCTCGTGTGTATTCAGGCTCGTGTGTATTCAGGCTCGTGTGTATTCAGGCTCGTGTGTATTCAGGCTCGTGTGCCGCAGCACATTTTCTTCACAATAGGAAAACATAGACCTGTTCTTTTCAGAATAACCCAGAGTATGACACACGTCATCTGGTAACTGTACATCAAACCTAGTGACCATAAATGGTGCCGCTGTATATTACATTCATTTTTTTTTTTATATGGAAATGTGAAGTGAACATTTGGATACATGTGTGGTTTGTCTTGTAATGACATCAAAGCTGTGCTTGTTATTATCATCCTCAACGTCTCATCTTTCAAAATACATTGAGTCCTCTTTCTTTTGAAGCATTTCCCCTCACTCGGACAACAAAAATATTTGGCCAATTATGAGGAAGGGATGAGGGCAACTTGTCACGCACGGTGCTCAGGTTCAGAACGGCTGTCAGTCAAAACCCATACAGAGCTATGAAGCAGAGAAAACACATTCAACCCAATGTTTAACCACAACAGAAACCTATTAAAAAACACATTCAACCCAATGTTTAACCACAACAGAAACCTATTAGAAAACACATTCAACCCAATGTTTAACCACAACAGAAACCTATTAGAAAACACATTCAACCCAATGTTTAACCGGAACAGAAACCTATTAGAAAACACATTCAACCCAATGTTTAACCGGAACAGAAACCTATTAGAAAACACATTCAACCCAATGTTTAATATTCCTCTAAATTACTATTATTAATATTTGTCCAGTATTTTAGTTTTAGTTTCCTTTTCTATTTATTTTTTAAATGCATTTGTCATGTTGTTTTTTGTTTGCTCTTGCACTGAAAATAAATGAACTGTACTAATGAACTAAAATATCTGAAAATAACATTCCAAAACCACATTTCTGTTTTACGATTGACTTCAGGACTAACATTAGAACCAATAACACTTAGGGTGCTTCTCAAATGGCATCCTATTCTCCGGATAGTGCACTACTTTTGACCAGGGCCCTATGGGGGTAATAGTGCACTACTTTTGACCAGGGCCCTATGGGGGTAATAGTGCACTACTTTTGACCAGGGCCCTATGGGGGTAATAGTGCACTATAGGAAAGAGGGTACCAATTGGGACGCAGGCCTGAACTGAAATGAACTCCATCTGTTTTTCACTGAGTATGTCAGTGATCCAGTTTGGGAACATTGTGGACCAATAACAATATAGCTGACTACAGCAGCAGTCTAATATGTTGTGTGCACAGTCAGACACCGGTTATTTCCCTGCTGAGTGCCTCCACAACGTCCCCTCTACCTATCCCTCAACGCATGGAGCAATTTCCAGTGGAAAACTGATCAAATACAGCCCTCTAAACCTGAGGTGTGATCGCATGTCCACATAACTAGAGAAGAAGACTGTAGGTACCATGAACCTCTACTGAACTGACATAACTAGAGAAGAAGACTGTAGGTACCATGAACCTCTACTGAACTGACATAACTAGAGAAGAAGACTGTAGGTACCATGAACCTCTACTGAACTGACATAACTAGAGAAGAAGACTGTAGGTACCATGAACCTCTACTGAACTGGCATAACTAGAGAAGAAGACTGTAGGTACCATGAACCTCTACTGAACTGGCATAACTAGAGAAGAAGACTGTAGGTACCATGAACCTCTACTGAACTGGCATAACTAGAGAAGAAGACTGTAGGTACCATGAACCTCTACTGAACTGACATGAAGAGAAGAAGACTGTAGGTACCATGAACCTCTACTGAGCTGACATAACTAGAGAAGAAGACTGTAGGTACCATGAACCTCTACTGAACTGACATAACTAGAGAAGAAGACTGTAGGTACCATGAACCTCTACTGAACTGACATAACTAGAGAAGAAGACTGTAGGTACCATGAACCTCTACTGAACTGACATAACTAGAGAAGAAGACTGTAGGTACCATGAACCTCTACTGAACTGACATAACTAGAGAAGAAGAGTGTAGGTACCATGAACCTCTACTGAACTGACATAACTAGAGAAGAAGAGTGTAGGTACCATGAACCTCTACTGAACTGACATGAAGAGAAGAAGACTGTAGGTACCATGAACCTCTACTGAACTGACATAACTAGAGAAGAAGACTGTAGGTACCATGAACCTCTACTGAACTGACATAACTAGAGAAGAAGACTGTAGGTACCATGAACCTCTACTGAACTGACATAACTAGAGAAGAAGAGTGTAGGTACCATGAACCTCTACTGAACTGACATAACTAGAGAAGAAGACTGTAGGTACCATGAACCTCTACTGAACTGACATAACTAGAGAAGAAGACTGTAGGTACCATGAACCTCTACTGAACTGACATAACTAGAGAAGAAGAGTGTAGGTACCATGAACCTCTACTGAACTGACATAACTAGAGAAGAAGACTGTAGGTACCATGAACCTCTACTGAACTGACATGAAGAGAAGAAGACTGTAGGTACCATGAACCTCTACTGAACTGACATAACTAGAGAAGAAGACTGTAGGTACCATGAACCTCTACTGAACTGACATAACTAGAGAAGAAGACTGTAGGTACCATGAACCTCTACTGAACTGACATAACTAGAGAAGAAGACTGTAGGTACCATGAACCTCTACTGAACTGACATAACTAGAGAAGAAGACTGTAGGTACCATGAACCTCTACTGAACTGACATAACTAGAGAAGAAGACTGTAGGTACCATGAACCTCTACTGAACTGACATAACTAGAGAAGAAGACTGTAGGTACCATGAACCTCTACTGAACTGACATAACTAGAGAAGAAGACTGTAGGTACCATGAACCTCTACTGAACTGACATAACTAGAGAAGAAGACTGTAGGTACCATGAACCTCTACTGAACTGACATGAAGAGAAGAAGACTGTAGGTACCATGAACCTCTACTGAGCTGACATAACTAGAGAAGAAGACTGTAGGTACCATGAACCTCTACTGAACTGACATAACTAGAGAAGAAGACTGTAGGTACCATGAACCTCTACTGAACTGACATAACTAGAGAAGAAGACTGTAGGTACCATGAACCTCTACTGAACTGACATAACTAGAGAAGAAGACTGTAGGTACCATGAACCTCTACTGAACTGACATGAAGAGAAGAAGACTGTAGGTACCATGAACCTCTACTGAACTGACATAACTAGAGAAGAAGACTGTAGGTACCATGAACCTCTACTGAACTGACATAACTAGAGAAGAAGACTGTAGGTACCATGAACCTCTACTGAACTGACATAACTAGAGAAGAAGAGTGTAGGTACCATGAACCTCTACTGAACTGACATAACTAGAGAAGAAGACTGTAGGTACCATGAACCTCTACTGAACTGACATAACTAGAGAAGAAGACTGTAGGTACCATGAACCTCTACTGAACTGACATAACTAGAGAAGAAGAGTGTAGGTACCATGAACCTATACTGAACTGACATAACTAGAGAAGAAGACTGTAGGTACCATGAACCTCTACTGAACTGACATAACTAGAGAAGAAGAGTGTAGGTACCATGAACCTCTACTGAACTGACATAACTAGAGAAGAAGAGTGTAGGTACCATGAACCTCTACTGAACTGACATAACTAGAGAAGAAGACTGTAGGTACCATGAACCTCTACTGAACTGACATAACTAGAGAAGAAGACTGTAGGTACCATGAACCTCTACTGAACTGACATAACTAGAGAAGAAGACTGTAGGTACCATGAACCTCTACTGAACTGACATAACTAGAGAAGAAGAGTGTAGGTACCATGAACCTCTACTGAACTGACATAACTAGAGAAGAAGACTGTAGGTACCATGAACCTATACTGAACTGACATAACTAGAGAAGAAGACTGTAGGTACCATGAACCTCTACTGAACTGACATAACTAGAGAAGAAGACTGTAGGTACCATGAACCTCTACTGAACTGACATAACTAGAGAAGAAGACTGTAGGTACCATGAACCTCTACTGAACTGACATAACTAGAGAAGAAGACTGTAGGTACCATGAACCTCTACTGAACTGACATAACTAGAGAAGAAGAGTGTAGGTACCATGAACCTCTACTGAACTGACATAACTAGAGAAGAAGACTGTAGGTACCATGAACCTCTACTGAACTGACATAACTAGAGAAGAAGACTGTAGGTACCATGAACCTCTACTGAACTGACATAACTAGAGAAGAAGACTGTAGGTACCATGAACCTCTACTGAACTGACATAACTAGAGAAGAAGAGTGTAGGTACCATGAACCTCTACTGAACTGACATAACTAGAGAAGAAGACTGTAGGTACCATGAACCTCTACTGAACTGACATAACTAGAGAAGAAGACTGTAGGTACCATGAACCTCTACTGAACTGACATAACTAGAGAAGAAGACTGTAGGTACCATGAACCTCTACTGAACTGACATAACTAGAGAAGAAGACTGTAAGTACCATGAACCTCTACTGAACTAATCTTATCTGAACATTTAAACTTTTGTATATTTGATGCTCAGTGGTGTAGCTTTCAGATAAAGAGAGAGAGAGAGAGGGAGAGAGAGGGAGAGAGAGAGCGACAGAGAGAGAGAGGGAGAGAGAGGGAGAGAGAGAGCGACAGAGAGAGAGAGAGAGAGAGAGGGAGGGAGAGAGAGAGAGAGAACACACCAGATTACACAGCAGCTATAACCATTACAGAGGATATTAGAATTTACAGTGGCCAGGAAGGTTTGGGAGGGGGAGTAGAAACAGGACAGCCAGAGGAGAGAGGAGAGATAATGAAGAATAGCAAAAACAAACAGAAAGAGCAGAGATAATGAGGGATAGCAGAAACAAACAGCCAAAGGAGAGATAATGAAGGATAGTAGAAACAAACTGCCATATGAGAGATAATGAAGGATAGTAGAAACAAACAGCCAGAGGAGAGATAATGAAGGATACCAGAAACAAACTGTTGGAGATTCTCTGATCCATCTCTACGCAGACGACACCATTCTGTATACTTCAGCCACTTCTTTGGACACTGTGTTAACTAACCTCCAGACGAGCTTCAATGCCATACAACTCTCCTTCTGTGGCCTCCAACTGTTCTTAAATGCAAGTAAAACTAAATGCATGCTCTTCAACCAATCGATGCCCGCACCTGCCCGCCCGTTCAGCATCACTACTCTGGACGGTTCTGACTTAGAATATGTGGACAACTATAAATACCTAGGTGTCTGGTTAGACTGTAAACTCTCCTTCCAGACTCACATTAAACATCTCCAATCCAACATTAAATCTAGAATCGGCTTCCTATTTCTCAACTAAGCATCCTTCACTCATGCTGCCAAACATAGCCTCGTAAAACTGACCATCCTACCAATCCTCGACTTCGGTGATGTCATTTACAAAATAGCCTCCAACACTACTCAGAAAATTGGATGCAGTCTATCACAGAGACATCCGTTTTGTCACCAAAGCCCCATATACTACCCACCATGTCACGCCCTGGCTATAGAGAGGCTTTTATTCTCTATTTTGGTTAGGCCAGGGTGTGACTAGGGTGGACATTCTATGTCATTTTTTCTATGTTTTTGTATTTCTTTGTTTTTGGCCGGGTATGGTTCTCAATCAGGGACAGCTGTCTATCGTTGTCTCTGATTGAGAACCATACTTAGGTAGCTCTTGCCCACATGGGTTTTGTGGGGAGTTGCTTTCTGTTTTGTGTTTTGCACCTGACGGAGCTGTTTCGGTTGTTCTTTTTGTTACTTTGTGTTCAGTTCTATTTAATAAATGACGAACACGTACCACACTGCGCTTTGGTCCTCACCTTCTTCAACCAACGGCCGTGACACACCACTCCGACCTGTACGTTCTCGTTGGCTCGTCCTCGCTACATATGTGTCGCCAAACCCACTGGCTTCTAGGTCATCTATAAGTCTTTGCTAGTTAATGCCCCGTCTTATCTCAGCTCACTGGTCACCATAGCAGCACCCATCCGTAGCATGCGCTCCATCAGGTATATTTCAATGTTCACCCCCAAAGCCAATTCCTCCTTTGGCCGCCTTTCCTTCCAGTTCTCTGCTGCCAATGACTGGAACGAACTGCAAAAGTCACTGAAGTTGGAGACTGATTTCTCCCTCACTAACTTTAAGCATCAGCTGTCAGAGCAGCTTACAGATCATTGCACCGGTACACAGCCCATCTGAAATTAGCCCACCCAACTACCTCATCCCCATATTGTTCTTTTTTTTGCTCCTTTGCACCCCAGTATCTCTACTTGCACATTCATCTTCTGCACATCTGTCACTCCAGTGTTTAATTGCTAAATTATCATTTTTTTGCCACTTTTGCGCCTATTATCGCCTTACCGCCCTAATCTTACTTCATTTGCACACACTGTATGTAGACTTTTCTACTGTGTCATTAACTGTATGTTTGTTTTACTCCATGTGTAACTCTGGGTTGTTGTTTGTGTCGCATTGCTTTGCTTTATCTTGGCCAGGTCACAGTTGTAAATGAGAACTTGTTCTCAACTAGCCTACGTGGTTAAATAAAGGTTAAGAGGAGAGAGGAGAGATAATAGGATAGTAGAAACAAACTGCCAGAGGAGAGATAATAGGATAGTAGAAACAAACTGCCAGAGGAGAGATAATGAAGGATAGCAGAAACAAACTGCCAGAGGAAATATAATAGGATACCAGAAACAAACTGCCAGAGGAGAGATAATGATGGATACCAGAAACAAACTGCCAGAGGAGAGATACTAGGATAGTAGAAACAAACTGCCAGAGGAGAGATAATGATGGATACCAGAAACAAACTGCCAGAGGAGAGATAATGATGGATAGTAGAAACAAACTGCCAGTTAGTTGCACAGTTGATTTTAACTGCCTCGGTCAACGGCAGAACAGCAGAACAGCCACCTTCTCAGCTCAGGTACTCAAACCAGTGACCTTTCGGGTATTGGCCCTACTGTTAGACTACCTGGTACAGTGGAAGCTAAATATCCCCGTATCCTCAAGATCCATCACCATATTTTACTGTAGATATGAGGGACTGTTCTGCATACGGTTCTGTTTTTCAACTCGTAGCCAAGAGCTCTATCTTCATGTCATCTGACCATAGCACCGCTTGTAATCCAAGTGCCAATGCCGTTTGGTAAACTCCAGGCAGTGCTTTAGTAAACACAGGGCGGTGCATTAGTAAACACCAGGCGGTGCTTTAGTAAACACCAGGCGGTGCTTTAGTAAACACCAGGCGGTGCTTTAGTAAACACCAGGCGGTGCTTTAGTAAACACCAGGCGGTGCTTTAGTAAACACCAGGCGGTGCTTTAGTAAACACCAGGCGGTGCTTTAGTAAACACCAGGCGGTGCTTAAGTAAACACCAAGCGGTGCTTTAGTAAACACAAGGCGGTGCTTTAGTAAACACCAGGCGGTGCTTTAGTAAACACCAGGCGGTGCTTTAGTAAACACCAGGCGGTGCTTTAGTAAACACCAGGTGGTGCTATAGTAAAAACAAGGCGGTGCTATAGTAAACACCAGGTGGTGCTATAGTAAACACAAGGCGGTGCTATAGTAAACACAAGGCGGTGCTATAGTAAACATCAGGCGGTGCTTTAGTAAACACCAGGTGGTGCTTTAGTAAACACCAGGCGGTGCATTAGTAAACACCAGGCGGTGCATTAGTAAACACCAGGCGGTGCTATAGTAAACACCAGGCGGTGCATTAGTAAACACAAGGCGGTGCTTTAGTAAACACAAGGCGGTGCTATAGTAAACACCAGGCGGTGCTTTAGTAAACACCAGGCGGTGCATGAGTAAACCCCAGGCGGTGCTATGGTCAGATGAGCCAATAGGGAGCACAGCAAGTGAGCATCAAATGAACCCTGACAGAATAAAGCGCCATTTGTCACGACAGGAACGTAATGTACACTACATTTACTCAGAGTATATCCATTTCAATGAAGCACACCCACTGCATCTCAAATGGCACCCTAATCCCTACAGGGGCCCTGGTAAAAAAAAAAGTAATGCACTATATAGGGAGTAGGGTGCCATTTTGGAGGCAAGCTCTGTTTGCTTGAGAAAAGGATAATTTGTTATTCTCAGCTCTGTTAAATCACTTTCAATAGAGTTGAGCGGGGAAGTCACCTCACACTGTTTGCATTCAACTGTGAATTCCTGGGATTTTAATTAGAAGTTAATTTTGAGTCATTATACAATTGCAAACGATATGTAAATTAGGATCCTCGCAGGTTCCTCACTATTTTGGGTTAAAGGGGCAAGCTGCAGTTCAAACAACACCAGACACTGTATATCACCACCCTGCCATTTTTTTGGTTAACAGCTGAGGGATGGTTTTGGAGAAATCGATGTACCAACTGCAGACTGCCCCTTTAACTGATATACCAATGAGATATTTCCCCAGTATATGTGAGATATATGCACAGATTGACTGAATATCCATATTATTACCTCTCTACTGTTTACACAACTGACTGAATACGCAAGGGTGGGCAAGGGTGGCGGTGAGTCCCTATGGGCCCTGGTCAAAAATAATGCACTATATAGGGAATAGCGTGCCAGTTGCCATGCAACCATACAGTCATTTACGTTAGATATATGAAAAGCACATTACCTGAAACATGAGATGGGATAAAGCCATTTAGGTACATTAAATCAAAAATACAAAAACGTGATGATATTTCTGTTGCGATGTTGAAGTGTTAGCGCTTTTATTTTTGCATAATTACGCCGAGGGAGATTACCTGAGAAGCTTCGTAGCCAGAGCTTTGTAGCCTAGCCAAGACAATTCTCTCTCGCTCTCTCTCTGTGTCTCTCTCTCTCTCTCTCTGTGTGTGTGTGTGTGTGTGTGTGTGTGTGCGTGCGTGCGTGCGTGTGTGTGTGTATGTGATGTAGTCAGGGAATTAAAGACAGTTCTGTCTTTAAGTCTGCAACACCTGTCTCATACAACATTACTGAAGAGGAGTAATTAACTGACGTGAGAAGACTAGAGTGTTTCCCAAATGGAACCCTATTCTATACATAGTGCACTATATACAGTACTACCCACTACTTATGGGGGAAACACAGGGCCATTTCCGATGAAGGCTGTATTAGTAGCTTGGTTACACCTCTTCATCACCAATCACAAGAGACAAATGGATTGGAGGCCTAAACAACCCGATACATGTCATCCATCACATGACATATTCATAAAAAGGCGATTGTGACATAATAATTGGGACATAATGTCATTGGTTGTGTGTTCTGGCACGCTGAGCCTAAGTGACAAGTCACATTACGGCGTGCGAACAGATGTGAACAGATCTCTCGTCTAACATCACAACACTCTTGAGAGCCGCGACTACATCGTGACAAGTTATCAAGGACCCTTCAACTATCTAACAGTGCGAAAAATCTCCCAGTAAGTCTTAAAGAGCAGCCTATTCATACAATAGTGCACTACTTTAGACCAGAGCCCTGCACTACTAGGTGGAGGAGTCATCAGGAGGAGGTGGAGTCATTAGGAGGAGGAGCCATCAGTAACACATCAGGAGGAGGAGTTTTCAGGAGGAGGTGGAGTCATCAGTAACCCATCAAGAGGAGGAGTCATCAGTAACACATCATTAGGAGGAGGAGGAGTCATCAGGAGGAGGAGTCATCAGGAGGAGTCATCAGTAACACATAATCAGGAGGAGGAGTCATCAGGAGGGGGTGGAGTCATCAGGACGAGGAGTCATTAGTAACACATCATCAGGAGGAGGAGTCCTCAGTAACATATCATCAGGAGGAGGAGTCATCAGTAACACTCATTTCAGGAGCATCCACTGTGATTTACAGTGGTAAAATACTGCATTATGTATATATAGTATGTGGACACCACTTAAAATTAGTGGATTTTTAAGCCACACCCGTTGCTGACAGATAAAATCGAGCACACAGCCATGCAATCTCCATAGACAAACATTGGAAGTAGAATGGCCTTACTGAAATGCTCATTGACTTTCAATGTGGCACCGTCATAGGATGCCACCTTTCTAAGTCAATTCGGGGCTGTTTTTCATATTTTGGGCTAGGCACCTTCCAGTGAAAGGGAAATCTTAACGCTACAGCATACAATGACATTCTATACGATTCTGTGCTTCCAACATAGTGGCAACAGTCTGGGGAATAACCTTTCCTGTTTCAGCATGACAATGCCCCCCCGTGCACAAAGCGAGGTCCATACAGAAATGGTTTGTCGAGATCGGTGTGGAAGAATTTGTCTGGTCTGCACAGAGCACTGTGCAAGAGCTACCAAGAAGGAGAGTGATGCTGCATCAGATGACCTGGCCTCCACAATAACCCGACCTCAAACCAAATGAGATTGTCTGGAATTAACTGGACCGCAGAGTGAAGGAAAAGCAGCCAACAAGTGCTCAGCATATGTGGGAACTCCTTCAAGACCGATGGAAAAGCATTCCATGTGAAGCTGGTTGAGAGAATGGGAAGAGTGTAAAAAGCTGCCATCGAGGCAAATGGTGGAAGAAGAATTTGAAGAATCTCAGAAATAAAATATAAATTGATCTGTTTAACACTTTTTTGATTCCATATGTGTTATTTCATAGTTTTGATGCTTTCACTATTATTCAACAATGTAGAAAATAGTAAAAATAAAGATTAACCTTCAATGAATAGGTGTGTCTAAACTTTTGACTGGTACTATATATACTACACTTCAAAAGTTTGGGGTCACTTAGAAATGTCCTTGTTTTTGAAAGAAAAACACATTTTTTGTCCATTAAAATAATATCAAATTGATCAGAAATACAGTGTAGACATTGTTCATGTTGTAAATGACTATTGTATTTTTTTATGGAATATCTACATAGGCGTACAGAGGCCCATTATCAACAACCATCACTCCTGTGTTCCAATGGCACGTTGTGTTAGATAATCCAAGTTTATCATTTTAAAAGGTTATGTTAGCACAGCTGAAAACTGTTGATCTGATTAAAGAAGCATAAAACTGGCCTTCGTTAGACTAGTTGAGTATCTGGAGCATCAGCATTTCTGGGTTTGATTACAGGATCAAAATGGCCAGAAACAAAGTACTTTCTTCTGAAACTCGTCAGTCTATTCTTGTTCTGAGAAATTAAGGCTATTCCATGCGAGGAATTGCCAAGAAACTGAAGATCCCGTACAACGCTGTGTACTACTCCCTTCACAGAACAGCGCAAACTGTCTCTAACCAGAATAGAAAGAGGAGTAGGAGGCACAATTGAGCAAGAGGACAAGTACAATTGGAGCCAATTTCCTCCTACAACAGGACAATGACCCAAAGCACAGCTCCAAACTATGCAAGAACTATTTAGGGAAGAAGCAGTCAGCTGGTATACATACTGTCTATAATGGAGTGGCCAGCACAGTCACCGGATCTCAACCCTATTGTGCTGTTGTGAGAGCAGCTTGACCGTATGGTACGTAAGATGTGCCCATCAAGCCAATCCAATTTGTGGGAGGTGCTTCAGGATGCAGGGGGTGAAATCTTTTCAGATGACCTCAGGAAATTGACCACCAGAATGCCAAAGGTCTGCAAGGCTGTAATTGATGCAAATGGAGGATTCTTTGACGAAAGCAAAGTTTAAAGGACACATTTATTATTTCAATAAAACAATCGCTATTTATAACCTTGTCAACATCTTGACTATATTTCCTATTCATTTTGCAAGTCGTTTCATGCATGTTTTCTTGTAAATGTGATAGTTGAGTTTTTGCTTTGTCATTATGGGGTATTGTGTGTTGATTGACGAGGGGGGGGGACATTTTTTCAATTTTAGAATTAGGCTGTGTATTGACGTTGCCCTCTTTGGGTACAGCAAGCCCATCCCCCTCTCCATGCCTCCCCCTGCCTCCTTCTACTAGTCTGCTGCAGTCAGAGAGAGGTCGTAAATTCCTGAGAAGACCCTGCCTCATGGCCACACAGTATAAGAGAGAGTAAATTTTCATAGAGAACAAGGACATTTCTTCCACCTCACAGAACTTGAAGTCCGAACAAAATTCATGTTCCAGACAAGGTATAAACGATGGGTGAAGAATCCAGCTACGAACTGGTCCGTTTGTTACAACTTGGGGAAGCTCATGGGAGACGGTGTGGCCACATTACCATAAAGCTGTTTATATAATAGCCTCAGATATGAGGTTTACATCTAATTGTTGTATACGATGAATTAGTGAGTATGATACTGTTTGTAAAATTGTGTGATGTGATTTTGGACTGTTTAATGAAGGAAACTCTAATTCCCTTTTGAGTTGAACTAAATCAGAGGACCGTCCCTGAGCCCAGTTTGGCTCAGGCATCCTGAGACAGCCCTTTTCTGCAATTCCGAATAAAACCCAACTTTGAGAAATTATCAGCAGACCATGTTTCTCTCAATCACGGGAGTACAAAGGTTGTAGACCATTGCTGAATCTTTACCACGTGGTTAAACTCTTAGACTATCGATACCGACAGAATAAGAACAAGTCTTTGATATTAATTACTAGTCTGCAGCTAGGAATTCGGTATCATTGAACTCGAAGAACGACAACCGCCGAAACATCCATTCTATAACACATGAATGAATGTCACTCTGAACTATCCCCTCTAACCAAGACAGAGAGAGTGCGAGAGAGAGAGAGAGAGAGAGAGAGAGAGAGAGAGAGAGAGAGAGAGAGAGAAGTAGACAGACGAAACTCTCCAACAGAAACAAACTTTTCAACAGCGATCAAGACGACACACTGAGTGTAAATATATATATTGATTGCAATTGTTCCCGAATGAGTGAGCTTTCATGTGCAAAGGATTGGCATTTCAATTGTTATAATTATCAACTCTGTTGTGACTTCTCAGCTGACTTCCCCTTTTGTCCACCAAGCCACCATACCGGTTCAGCCCACTAGGGCACATTCCCCTATCATTTCTTGTAACCATATTTACCTTGTTTGTTTATGCATTTCTGTGAATTACTTAGTTAGTAATAAATAAATGATTTAAGACAATTGATGTATGGATGACTCATAGTGAAGACTGGGTTCGTGCAGATAACCAACAATTTACGACGTTTGGAATGAGACTAACGTGAAGTAATGTAAATAATTCATTAATTCGAAGACTATTTGATCAGATATGAAAATATCTGAAAAGTTATTTTAGGATATGATAACTTTGTCATCTGAATATTTTCCTTGGTGCCCCGACTTCCTAGTTAATTACAGTTACATGATTAATCAGTCTAACCGCGTAATACTAATTACAGAGAATCTTTGATAAAAACTAAGTCTTCAATTGAATTATGGTAAAGACACGACAGCTGTAACGTAACAAAATTTGGAAAAAGTCAAAGGGTCTGAGTACTTACCGAATACACTGTATATATGGAACACAACCAAAAGTATGTGGCCACCTGCTCGTCGAACATCTCATTCCAATTGGTCGATTAATGTTGGAACATTGCTGCAATAACAGCCTTTACTCTTCTGAGAAGGATTTCCAGTAGATGTTGGAACATTGCTGCTATAACAGCCTCCACTCTTCTGGGAGGGCTTTCCACTAGATGTTGGAACATTGCTGCTATAACAGCCTTTACTCTTCTGAGAAGGATTTCCAGTAGATGTTGGAACATTGCTGCTATAACAGCCTCCACTCTTCTGGGAAGGCTTTCCACTAGATGTTGGAACATTGCTGCTATAACAGCCTCCACTCTTCTGGGAGGGCTTTCCACTAGATGTTGGAACATTGCTGCTATAACAGCCTCCACTCTTCTGGGAAGGCTTTCCACTAGATGTTGGAACATTGCTGCTATAACAGCCTCCACTCTTCTGGGAAGGCTTTCCACTAGATGTTGGAACATTGCTGCTATAACAGCCTCCACTCTTCTGGGAAGGCTTTCCACTAGATGTTGGAACATTGCTGCTATAACAGCCTCCACTCTTCTGGGGGGGCTTTCCACTAGATGTTGGAACATTGCTGCTATAACAGCCTCCACTCTTCTGGGGGGGCTTTCCACTAGATGTTGGAACATTACTGCTATAACAGCCTCCACTCTTCTGGGAAGGCTTTCCACTAGATTTTGTAACATTGCTGCAGAGACTTGACTCGATTCAGCTACAATTGCATTAGTGATGTTGGGCGATTAGGCATGGCTTACATACGGCATTTCAATTCATCCCAAAGGTGTTCGATGTGGTTCAGGTCAGGGCTGTGTGCAGACCAGTCAAGTTCTTTCACACCGACCTCGACAAATCATTTCTGTATGGACCTCGCTTTAAGCACGGTGGCATTGTCATGCTGAAACAGGAAAGGTCCTTCCCCAAACTGTTGCCACAAAGTTGGAAGCACAAAATCATCTAGAATATCATTGTAGTTCACTGGAACTAAGGCCTAGACTGAACCATGAAAAACAGCCCCTAGACCATTATTCCTCCTCCACCAAACTTTACAGTTGGCACTATCAAAACGCAGACCGAACCACCGGCCTAGACCAAACCATGAAAAACAGTGCCGTCCAAAAAAGATGGATCCCAATTAACACCCTATTCCATTATAGTGCACTACCTTTTGACAAGGGCACATAGGTTCCATAGGGTCATAGGGCTCTGGTCAAAAGTAATGGACTATACTGTACACTGTAGGGTTCATTATGATTATTCCAGGAAGTTAATACAGGTTATATTTTTTTTTTTTTTTTTTTTTTTTTTTTTTTTTTTTACCTTTATTTAACCAGGCAAGTCAGTTAAGAACAAATTCTTATTTTCAATGACGGCCTGGGAACAGTGGGTTAACTGCCTGTTCAGGGGCAGAACGACAGATTTGTACCTTGTCAGCTCGGGGGTTTGAACTTGCAACCTTCCGGTTACTAGTCCAACGCTCTAACCACTAGGCTACCCTGCCGCCCCATATAACTGTAGGTTTCATCATCATGTGACTGTGCTAAAGCAGCTATGTAATGCCCGAGGTGGTATTGGTATTCTTGGCTGAATGAGAATAAGAATCATCTTTTTACAAGAATTGAAAATCAATTATTACTAAATAAATCAGAACAGTCCTGACCTACAGCCAGGCCAGCCAACCACCCAATGATTCTCAATCAGTACATAAGCATGGAATAACCTCCTTGGTATTCTAGAGTGAAGCCTAGCCGGCCCTGGTTTCTGAGAGAACTCCCTCT
>NC_092173.1:43678385-43703385 GCF_045791955.1 Oncorhynchus clarkii lewisi | reverse complement strand
ACCCTGCCACCTCTACACTCTAACCACTAGGCTACCCTGCCACCTCTACACTCTAACCACTAGGCTACCCTGCCACCTCTACACTCTAACCACTAGGCTACCCTGCCACCTCTACACTCTAACCACTAGGCTACCCTGCCGCCTCTACACTCTAACCACTAGGCTACCATGCCACCTCTACACTCTAACCACTAGGCTACCCTGCCACCTCTGCACTCTAACCACTAGGCTACCCTGCCACCTCTACACTCTAACCACTAGGCTACCCTGCCGCCTCTACACTCTAACCACTAGGCTACCCTGCCACCTCTACACTCTAACCACTAGGCTACCTGCCGCCTCTACACTCTAACCACTAGGCTACCTGCCACCCTCTACACTCTAACCACTAGGCTACCCTGCCGCCTCTACACTCTAACCACTAGGCTACCTGCCACCTCTACACTCTAACCACTAAGCTACCCTGCCTCCTCTACACTCTAACCAATTGGCTACCCTGCCGCCTCTACACTCTAACCACTAGGCTACCCTGCCACCTCTACACTCTCACCACTAGGCTACCTGCCACCCTCTACACTCTAACCACTAGGCTACCCTGCCGCCTCTACACTCTAACCACTAGGCTACCTGCCACCTCTACACTCTAACCACTAGGCTACCCTGCCTCCTCTACACTCTAACCACTAGGCTACCTGCCACCTCTACACTCTAACCACTAGGCTACCTGCCACCTCTACACTCTAACCACTAGGCTACCCTGCCGTCCTCTACACTCTAACCACTAGGCTACCCTACCACCTCAACACTCTAACCACTAGGCTACCCTGCCACCTCTACACTCTAACCACTAGGCTACCCTGCCGCCTCTACACTCTAACCACTAGGCTACCCTGCCGCCTCTACACTCTAACCACTAGGCTACCCTGCCGTCCTCTACACTCTAACCACTAGGCTACCCTGCCGCCTCTACACTCTAACCACTAGGCTACCCTGCCGCCTCTACACTCTAACCACTAGGCTACCCTGCCGTCCTCTACACTCTAACCACTAGGCACCCTGCCACCTCTACACTCTAACCACTAGGCTACCCTGCCGCCTCTACACTCTAACCACTAGGCTACCCTGCTGCCTCTACACTCTAACCACTAGGCTACCTGCCGTCCACTGTCATCCCCGTGCCCAAGAAAGGGAAAACTGAACTGAATGAATACCGTTCCATAGCACTCACTTCCATCATCATGAAGTGCTTGGAGAGGCTAGTTAAAGGCCATGTATCACCTCCTCCCTCTCCCCCTCTCCCTCTCCCTCCTCCCTCTCCCTCTCCCTCTCCCTCCTCCCTCTCCCTCCTCCCTCCTCCCTCTCCCTCTCCCTCCTCCCTCTCCCTCCTCTCTCCCTCTCCCCCTCTCCCTCTCCCTCCTCCCTCTCCCTCTCCCTCCTCCCTCTCCCTCCTCCCTCCTCCCTCTCCCTCCTCCCTCTCCCTCCCCCTCTCCCTCCTCCCTCTCCCTCCCCCTCTCCCTCTCCCTCCTCCCTCTCCCTCTCCCTCTCCCTCCTCCCTCTCCCTCTCCCTCCTCCCTCCTCCCTCTCCCTCCCCCTCTCCCTCCTCCCTCTCCCTCCTCCCTCCTCCCTCCTCCCTCCTCCCTCTCCCTCCTCCCTCCTCCCTCCTCCCTCCTCCCTCTCCCTCCTCCCTCTCCCCCCTCCCTCTCCCTCCTCCCTCCTCCCTCTCCCTCCTCCCTCTCCCTCCTCCCTCTCCCTCCTCCCTCCTCCCTCCTCCCTCTCCCTCCTCCCTCCTCCCTCTCCCTCCTCCCTCTCCCCCCTCCCTCTCCCTCCTCCCTCCTCCCTATCCTTCCTCCCTCCTTCCTCCTCCCTCTCGCCAATAGTTTCTACCCTCAGATCATCAGACTGCTGAATAGCCACTACTTGCTCTCCCCTCCCTATTGGTCATTCCCCCCATCCCCTCTTACCATACCATAACAGCTGCTCGCCCCTCCCCCTATTGGACATTCCCCCCCATCCTCTCTTACCATACATGCTGCTCCCCCCTCCCCCTATTGGACATTACCCCCCATCCCCTCTTACCATACCTGCTGCTCCCCCCTCCCCCTATTGGACATTCCCCCCATCCCCTCTTACCATACATGCTGCTCCACCTCCCCCTATTGGACATCCCCCCCATCCTCTCTTACCATACATGCTGCTCCCCCCTCCCCCTATTGGACATTACCCCCCATTCCCTCTTACCATACATGCTGCTCCCCCCTCCCCCTATTGGACATTACCCCCCCATTCCCTCTTACCATACCTGCTGCTCCCCCCTTCCCCTATTGGACATTCCCCCCCATCCCCTCTTACCATACCTGCTGCTCCCCCCTTCCCCCTATTGGACATCCCCCCCCACCCCCTCTTACCATACCAGCCGCTCCCCTTCCCCCTATTGGACATCCCCCCCATCCCCTCTTACCATACCTGCTGCTCTCCCCTTCCCCTATTGGACATTCCCCCCCATCCCCTCTTACCATACCTGCTGCTCCCCCCTTCCCCCTATTGGACATCCCCCCCCACCCCCTCTTACCATACCAGCCGCTCCCCCTCCCCCTATTGGACATCCCCCCCATCCCCTCTTACCATACCAGCCGTTCCCCCTCCCCCTATTGGACATCCCCCCCATCCCCTCTTACCATACCTGCTGCTCTTCCTTAGTCTACCCCCACCCCAACGACATGCATCACTGTTGCAGTTGTTAATATGTATATTATATATCGCTAGTTTTATTATTACATTTCACTTGGTCCACCCTCCCTCTCAATGGTCCTTTAGTCTGCCTGCTGTTCCCTATCTGGTCAGTCCCCCCTCCCCCCCAATGGTCCTTTAGTCTGTCTGCTGTTCCCTCTATGGCCATTTCCCCCCTCAGTCTCAATGGTCCTTTAGTCTGCCTGCTGTTCCCTCTATGGCCATTTCCCCCCTCAGTCTCAATGGTCCTTTAGTCTGCCTGCTGTTCCCTCTATGGTCATTTCCCCCCTCCGTCTCAATGGTCCTTTAGTCTGCCTGCTGTTCCCACTATGGTCATTTCCCCCCTCAGTCTCAATGGTCCTTTAGTCTGCCTGCTGTTCCCTCTATGGTCATTTCCCCCCTCCGTCTCAATGGTCATTTAGTCTGCCTGCTGTTCCCACTATGGTCATTTCCCCCCTCCGTCTCAATGATCCTTTAGTCTGTCTGCTGTTCCCACTATGGTCATTTCCCCCCTCCTCCTCAATGGTCCTTTACGCTGCCTGCTGCTCCCCCTATGGTCATTCCCCCTCCCCCTCAATCTTTACTCTGCCTGCTGCTCCCCCTATGGTCATTCCCCCCTCCTCCTCAATGGTCCTTTACTCTGCCTGCTGTTCCCTCTATTGTCAATCCCCCCTCCCCCTCGGTCTTCACTCTGCCTGCTGCTCCCCCTAAGGTAATTCCCTCCTCCCCCTCAATGGTCCTTAGTCTGCCTGCTGTTCCCTCTATGGTCATTCCCCCCTCCCCCTCAATGGTCCTTCACTCTGCCTGCTGTTCTCTCTATGGTCATTCCCCCCCTTCCCCTCAATGGTCCTTCAGTCTGCCTGCTGTTCTCTCTATGGTCATCCCCCCTCCCCCTCAATGGTCCTTCACTCTGCCTGCTGTTCTCTCTATGGTCATTCCCCCCCACTCCCTCAGTCTTCACTCTGCCTGCTGTTCTCTCTATGGTCATCCCCCCCTCCCCCTCAATGGTCCTTTAGTCTGCCTGCTGTTCTCTCTATGGTCATTCCCCCCTCCCCCTCAATGGTCCTTCACTCTGCCTGCTGTTCTCTTTATGGTCATTCCCCCCCACTCCCTCAGTCTTCACTCTGCCTGCTGTTCTCTCTATGGTCATTCCCCCCCCCTCCCTCAGTCTTCACTCTGCCTGCTGTTCTCTCTATGGTCATTCCCCCCTCCCCCTCAATGGTCCTTTAGTCTGCCTGCTGTTCTCTCTATGGTCATTCCCCCCACTCCCTCAGTCTTCACTCTGCCTGCTGTTCTCTCTATGGTCATTCCCCCCTCCCCCTCAATGGTCCTTTAGTCTGCTTGCTGTTCTCTCAATGGTCATTCCCCCCCACTCCCTCAGTCTTTACTCTGCCTGCTGTTCTCTCTATGGTAATTTCCCCCTCCCCCTTAATGGTCTTTTTGTCTGCTTGCTGTTCCCTCTATGGTCATTCCCCCCACTCCCTCAGTCTTTACTCTGCCTGCTGTTCTCTCTATGGTCATTCCCCCCTCCCCCTCAATGGTCCTTTAGTCTGCTTGCTGTTCCCTCTATGGTCATTCCCCCCTCCCTCTCAATGGTCCTTCACTCTGCCTGCTGTTCTCTCTATGGTCATTCCCCCCCACTCCCTCTGTCTTCACTCTGCCTGCTGTTCTCTCTATGGTCATCCCCCCTCCCCCTCAATGGTCCTTTAGTCTGCCTGCTGTTCTCTCTATGGTCATTCCCCCCTCCCCCTCAGTCTTCACTCTGCCTGCTGTTCTCTCTATGGTCATTCCCCCCGCCCCCTCAATGGTCCTTTAGTCTGCCTGCTGTTCTCTCTATGGTCATTCCCCCCCACTCCCTCAGTCTTCACTCTGCCTGCTGTTCTCTATATGGTCATTCCCCCCTCCCCCTCAATGGTCCTTTAGTCTGCTTGCTGTTCTCTCTATGGTCATTCCCCCCCACTCCCTCAGTCTTTACTCTGCCTGCTGTTCCCTCTATGGGCATTCCCCCCTCCCCCTCAATGGTCCTTTAGTCTGCTTGCTGTTCTCTCAATGGTCATTCCCCCCCACTCCCTCAGTCTTTACTCTGCCTGCTGTTCTCTATATGGTCATTCCCCCCTCCCCCTCAATGGTCCTTTAGTCTGCTTGCTGTTCCCTCTATGGTCATTCCCCCCTCCCTCTCTATGGTCCTTTAGTCTGCTTGCTGTTCCCTCTATGGTCATTCCCCCCTACGCCCTCAGTCTTTACTCTGCCTGCTGTTCTCTCTATGGTCATCCCCCCCTCCCCCTCAATGGTCCTTTAGTCTGCCTGCTGTTCTCTCTATGGTCATTCCCCCCTCCCCCTCAGTATTCACTCTGCCTGCTGTTCTCTCTATGGTCATTCCCCCCCACTCCCTCAGTCTTCACTCTGCCTGCTGTTCTCTATATGGTCATTCCCCCCTCCCCCTCAATGGTCCTTTAGTCTGCTTGCTGTTCTCTCTATGGTCATTCCCCCCCACTCCCTCAGTCTTTACTCTGCCTGCTGTTCCCTCTATAGGCATTCCCCCCTCCCCCTCAATGGTCCTTTAGTCTGCTTGCTGTTCTCTCAATGGTCATTCCCCCCCACTCCCTCAGTCTTTACTCTGCCTGCTGTTCTCTCTATGGTCATTCCCCCCTCCCCCTCAATGGTCCTTTAGTCTGCTTGCTGTTCCCTCTATGGTCATTCCCCCCTCCCTCTCTATGGTCCTTTAGTCTGCTTGCTGTTCCCTCTATGGTCATTCCCCCCTACGCCCTCAGTCTTTACTCTGCCTGCTGTTCCCTCTATGGGCATTCCCCCCTCCCCCTCAATGGTCCTTTAGTCTGCTTGCTGTTCTCTCAATGGTCATTCCCCCCCACTCCCTCAGTCTTTACTCTGCCTGCTGTTCTCTCTATGGTAATTTCCCCCTCCCCCTTAATGGTCTTTTTGTCTGCTTGCTGTTCCCTCTATGGTCATTCCCCCCACTCCCTCAGTCTTTACTCTGCCTGCTGTTCTCTCTATGGTCATTCCCCCCTCCCCCTCAATGGTCCTTTAGTCTGCTTGCTGTTCCCTCTATGGTCATTCCCCCCTCCCTCTCAATGGTCCTTCACTCTGCCTGCTGTTCTCTCTATGGTCATTCCCCCCCACTCCCTCTGTCTTCACTCTGCCTGCTGTTCTCTCTATGGTCATCCCCCCTCCCCCTCAATGGTCCTTTAGTCTGCCTGCTGTTCTCTCTATGGTCATTCCCCCCCACTCCCTCAGTCTTCACTCTGCCTGCTGTTCTCTATATGGTCATTCCCCCCTCCCCCTCAATGGTCCTTTAGTCTGCTTGCTGTTCTCTCTATGGTCATTCCCCCCCACTCCCTCAGTCTTTACTCTGCCTGCTGTTCCCTCTATGGGCATTCCCCCCTCCCCCTCAATGGTCCTTTAGTCTGCTTGCTGTTCTCTCAATGGTCATTCCCCCCCACTCCCTCAGTCTTTACTCTGCCTGCTGTTCTCTCTATGGTCATTCCCCCCTCCCCCTCAATGGTCCTTTAGTCTGCTTGCTGTTCCCTCTATGGTCATTCCCCCCTCCCTCTCTATGGTCCTTTAGTCTGCTTGCTGTTCCCTCTATGGTCATTCCCCCCTACGCCCTCAGTCTTTACTCTGCCTGCTGTTCTCTCTATGGTCATCCCCCCCTCCCCCTCAATGGTCCTTTAGTCTGCCTGCTGTTCTCTCTATGGTCATTCCCCCCTCCCCCTCAGTATTCACTCTGCCTGCTGTTCTCTCTATGGTCATTCCCCCCCACTCCCTCAGTCTTCACTCTGCCTGCTGTTCTCTATATGGTCATTCCCCCCTCCCCCTCAATGGTCCTTTAGTCTGCTTGCTGTTCTCTCTATGGTCATTCCCCCCCACTCCCTCAGTCTTTACTCTGCCTGCTGTTCCCTCTATGGGCATTCCCCCCTCCCCCTCAATGGTCCTTTAGTCTGCTTGCTGTTCTCTCAATGGTCATTCCCCCCCACTCCCTCAGTCTTTACTCTGCCTGCTGTTCTCTCTATGGTCATTCCCCCCTCCCCCTCAATGGTCCTTTAGTCTGCTTGCTGTTCCCTCTATGGTCATTCCCCCCTCCCTCTCTATGGTCCTTTAGTCTGCTTGCTGTTCCCTCTATGGTCATTCCCCCCTACGCCCTCAGTCTTTACTCTGCCTGCTGTTCCCTCTATGGTCATTCCCCCTCCCTCTCTATGGTCCTTTAGTCTGCTTGCTGTTCCCTCTATGGTCATTCCCCCCTACGCCCTCAGTCTTTACTCTGCCTGCTGTTCTCTCTATGGACATCCCCCCCCCCCCCCCCACTCCCTCAGTCTTCACTCTGCCTGCTGTTCTCTCTATGGTCATTCCCCCCTCCCCCTCAATGGTCCTTTAGTCTGCTGGCTGTTCCCTCTATGGTCATTCCCCCTCACTCCCTCAGTCTTCACTCTGCCTCCACCAGAATGGACATGTTATTTATTCATCCTTGCTGCAGTTATTATGACGTATATAATTCTATTTCAACATTATTACCATGGTCATTATTTTATTTCACTTAGTCCTGCATGTTGGAGCTCAGAGCTTAAGAAATGTCCCTGTACCCTGAAATTACACCTGCAACCTTGTACACGTGACTATTAAACACTGTGGATATCTGAATATTCAAAAATAAGAAGCAAACAAATACCTACATTAAATACCGATCTAACAGACATCTCAAACATATGTATGACGCATCATTCGATCACTACATTATTGTTCACAGACGTGTCGAATTACATCCGTCGTGTGCTATATTTAAATCAACGCATCAAGACGAAGAGGTGCAGCTGCTAATTAGCAACATATTTTGATGAGAGCTAATCAGAGAACAGAGAAGCTATATTCATTTCATAATCAACAGTGATATCTACATTTCATGGTGGTCGTGTCCCAAAAAATGGAGTCCTATTCCCTTTGTAGTACACTACTTTTGGCCAGAGACATAGGGCTCTGGTGATTTTTGTTGTTGTTGTTGTTGTTGCAATATTTAGGGTATTGTGTACTATTTGGGACGTATCCATGTCCATTTGCTGCCTCATTGAGTGGGTGATAATCAATGATCATGATCTCCATTAATTAATCCAACGCTCAGTCATCATCATCTGATTATGGGTCAAACAAGTGCAACTGTTGTCAGTTAAAATGTTAATGATTTACATAAATGCACAAGGAGATAGTCCATTTGTTAAAGGGAAAACTCCTCCCCCCCCCAAAAAAACAATATTTTGATATTTGTTTCAATTAGTCCATTTTTGACAGTCCATTTAGTCCCAAAATATTTTCAAGAATTAATGTGTAAATTAAAAAATACAGAAATCATCCATGTATGATTATGTTTTGCATTAAATAAAAAAATTAAGGTTTTCGCTCTCAAAATTATAATTTTTCTAAGAGAAACAACGAAATTGGATGTTCTGAGTCGATGTCAATGCTTAAATCACATTAGAATAAATGTTTTGTTGTTTTTTTTGGGGGGGGGGGGGGGGAATCTGGAAGAAAAATAACTAATGTTTTTTGTTGTGTTTGTAAATCCACTTTAAATAGCTAATCAGGCCCTTTAATTGCTCATCTAGTATGCCGTCTAATGTGCTGGTCTAGTGACGGGTCTGCACTGCTACTGCTCATTTCATGGCAAAATATGCCAAATTAAAAAAAATTATAGATACAAATGATATACAATACTTCTGCCATGTAAGCCTACTTTGCGGTTAACATTAAGTTGAGACGGATTTTGGGGGAAAGTATTTCTGTCTACTCACGTCGACTGGCTACTAATGATTGGCAGTCTTTTCTGTGAGCGGGAAGATTTGGCTCCGTTCACCTTGAAGCAGCTGTTCATACAAACTCCCAAACAGTTCTTTGTCCAGCAATGCTTAGAAAGGGGTAAATATCTTATTTAAAGCCTAAAACGTTGCCTACTACTATGTCAGATTGTGAAATGTAAGTTCAGATACATTTTTTGACCTGATCAAATTTTTCAACTTTAACGCACAGGGGGGGGGGGGAAATGAGCGTGGATCATTATGAGGCTCTGTCCTCACTATACAACTCCAGCACGGACTAATTATCATCTTCAGAGAATACTTTTATAATTTACCTACAGATAAATGATGTCTGGAGATCAAAAGTTAGAGTAAAAAGTACGAAAATCAGGCCAAAGGGGCCATTCACTACTGACTACTGCAGGCCAAAGGGGCCATTCACTACTGACTACTGCAGACCAAAAGAGCCATTCACTACTGACTACTGCAGACCAAAGGGGCCATTCACTACTGACTACTGCAGGCCAAAAGAGCCATTCACTACTGACTACTGCAGGCCAAAGGGGCCATTCACTACTGACTACTGCAGACCAAAGGGGCCATTCACTACTGACTACTGCAGGCCAAAGGGGCCATTCACTACTGACTACTGCAGGCCAAAGGGGCCATTCACTACTGACTACTGCAGACCAAAAGAGCCATTCACTACTGACTACTGCAGGCCAAAGGGGCCATTCACTACTGACAACTGCAGACCAAAAGAGCCATTCACTACTGACTACTGCAGACCAAAAGAGCCATTCACTACTGACTACTGCAGGCCAAAAAGAGCCATTCACTACTGACTACTGCAGGCCAAAAGAGCCATTCACTACTGACTACTGCAGGCCAAAGGGGCCATTCACTACTGACTACTGCAGGCCAAAGGGGCCATTCACTACTGACTACTGCAGACCAAAAGAGCCATTCACTACTGACTACTGCAGGCCAAAAGAGCCATTCACTACTGACTACTGACCGCACAGGGAGTGATAGACAAGTGCCCGCACCACACAGACAGGAAGGGGAATATTGCTGGAAATTAATTGGCAGATATTATTTCTGGTTTTACTTTTCCAGCCAATAGGGGCTTACACCTAGGGGTGGGATAATGTCAATGTTGCGTTGATTAGATACCAGCTGGGAGCTTACGGTGTCGGATACTTGGGAGATTTGTTTTTGACAGTTTGGTGAGCTACTCATATGTCATCTGCGAGCTACTGGTAGCTCGCTATCGACTTGATGCGAGACCCTTGACCAGGGCCCATAGGGTTCCTATTCACATTTTAGTGCACTGACCAGGGCCCATAGGGTTCCTATAGCTGTCTGTCAGTGTTCTGGAGCGCCTGCTGTCTGTCGGTGTTCTGGAGCGATAGCTGTTTGTCGGTGTTCTGGAGCGATAGCTGGTTGTCGGTGTTCTGGAGCGCTAGCTGTCTGTCGGTGTTCTGGAGCGCTAGCTGTCTGTCGGTGTTCTGGAGCGCTAGCTGTCTGTCGGTGTTCTGGAGCGCTAGCTGTTTGTCGGTGTTCTGGAGCGCTAGCTGTCTGTCGGTGTTCTGGAGCGCTAGCTGTCTGTCGGTGTTCTGGAGCGCTAGCTGTCTGTCAGTGTTCTGGAGCGCTAGAGGTCTGTCGGTGTTCTGGAGCGCTAGCTGTCTGTCAGTGTTTTGGAGCGCTAGCTGTCTGGAGGTGTTCTGTAGCGCTAGCTGTCTGTCGGTGTTCTGGAGCGCTAGCTGTCTGTCGTTGTACTGGAGCGCTAGCTGTCTGTCAGTGTTCTGGAGCGCTAGCTGTCTGTCGGTGTTCTGGAGCGCTAGCTGTCTGTCGGTGTTCTGGAGCGCTAGCTGTCTGTCGGTGTTCTGGAGCGCTAGCTGTCTGTCGGTGTTCTGGAGCGCTAGCTGTCTGTCGGTGTTCTGGAGCGCTAGCTGTCTGTCAGTGTTCTGGAGCGCTAGCTGTCTGTCGGTGTTCTGGAGCGCTAGCTGTCTGTCGGTGTTCTGGAGCGCTAGCTGTCTGTCGGTGTTCTGGAGCGCTAGCTGTCTGTCGGTGTTCTGGAGCGCTAGCTGTCTGTCAGTGTTCTGGAGCGCTAGCTGTCTGTCGGTGTTCTGGAGCGCTAGCTGTCTGTCGGTGTTCCGGAGCGCTAGCTGTCTGTCGGTGTTCTGGAGCGCTAGCTGTCTCATTCCAGATAAAGAGCGTAGAGGAGAGGCCTAGCTTCACTCTACCCCTCCACCCCTGGGATGCTCATAATCAACAAAGAAGGCAAAGTTATGTCCCAAATTACACCCTATTTCCTATATACCCTTGTGTAATACTTTGGAGTAAAGCCCTATGGGCCCTGGTCAAAAGTAGTGCACTATAAAAGAAATAGGATGCTGTTTGGGACTCACACAAAGACCACAGAATTGCTGCAGAAATGTCAAATGAAACAAAACAAGTTCCCCAGAGACGGTAGAAATATCACCAAGTCAGAAGATGTATAAGGGGTTGAGAGCTGTGGGGGGCGAAGCACAAAGACAGGGATTATTTGACCTCTCTGTTGGCATCAACAGCACGTCCCCCTCAGGCCTAGTTTACCGTGTAAATCCAACGCTACGGAAATGCCAGGATGTCACCAGGCTAGTGTGTTCGGTCTACAGGGGATTCAACCACCTAGCGAAGGTTGTTGTTGTTGTTGGCTTAGTTCCAACCGGCACCCTATTCCAGTGCATTACTTCAGATCAGGAGTCCATAGGGCTCTGGTTAAAAGTAGTGATCGATTTAAAGGAAATAGTCTCCCTTTTGGGACGCTGGACTGTAAGTCTCTCTGGAAAAAAAGCTTCTGCTAAACAGCATATATGACAATGATTGATTTTGACGTTATTCTTGAAATTGTTTGATTGAAAAAAAAAATCAAATTAACCATCAATGAATTGCTGTTGACAGCATAACATGATGAGACTCCCACACGTCGTCAAGTCAGCTATCTAAACCCAACCCTGCTCTAACAACAGCTGCTCTAACAGTTCTGACCAGCCGTCATCCGTACAGACTAGACCAGTGTTTCCCAGAGCCTTCCCTGGGTTCAATAGGGTTTTTGCCCTAGGCACTACATAGCTGATTTAAATGATCAAATCTTGATGATGAGTTCGTTATTTGAATCAGCTGTGTCGTGATAGGGCAAAAAACAGGACCGAGTTTGGAAAACCCTGGACTAAACACTCCCCATCCAACCTGACAGAGCTTGAGAGGATCTGCAGAGAAGAATGGGAGAAACTCCCCAAATACAGGTGTGCCAAGCTTGTAGCGTCATACCCAAGAAGACTCGAGGCTGTAATCGCTGCCAAAGGTTCTTCAACAAAGTACTGAGTAAAGGGTCTGAATACTTATGTAAATGTCATATTTCAGTTTGGATTTTTTTTAAATAAATTAGTACAAATATATAAAAAGCTGTTTTTGCTTTGTCATTATAGGCTATTGTGTGTAGATTGATGAGAGGGGTTATAAGAATAAGGCTGTAGCCTAACGAAATGTGGGGGGAAAAATCAAGGGGTCTGAATACTTTCCCGAAGGCACTGTATGTACTCTGACAGAGTGGAGGAGTTGACCTTCGTATTTATAGCCATTCTGTCTCTGTGATGACTGAGCTCCTAATTACTGATACCAAGTTACCCAGCCTGACTAGCACACTGACTCACACATCATCTGTTATGCTAATGAGAAGAGCATGGCTCCCTCCAGTCTGAAATAGCAGCCTATTCCCTACACAGTGCATTACTTTTCACTAGAGGCCTGTGGAGGAAAGGAGACGAGGTGGCCTTTTCAACATTAGTGAGCTATGTAGGGAATGGTGTTCCATTTGGGACAAATACCACCTGTTATGCTAATGAGGAGTGTCTGTGTTGAGCTGAGCAGTGTTCATTATGACATGTCCAAATCAAATCAAATCAAATTGTATTAGTCACGTGTGACCTTACACTGAAATGCTTACTTACGAGCCCCTAACCAACAATGCAGTTTAAAAAATAATATGGATAAGAGTAAGAATAAGAGATCAAAATAACAAGTAATTAAAGAGCAGCAGTAAAATAACAATAGCGAGACTATATGCAGGTTTGGTACCGGTACAGAGTCAATGTGCGGTAGTTGAGGTAGTATGTACATGTAGTTAGAGTTATTAAAGTGACTATGCATAGATAACAACAGAGAGTAGCAGTGGTGTAAAAGGGGGGGCAATGCAAATATTTGATTAGGTGTTCAGGAGTCTTATGGCTTGGGGGGGGTAGAAGCTGTTTAGAAGCCTCTTGGACCTAGACTTGGCGCTCCGGTACCACTTGCCGTGCGGTAGCAGAGAGAACAGTCTATGACTAGGGGGGCTGGAGTCTTTGACAATTTTTAGGGCCTTCCTCTGACACCGCCTGGTATAGAGGTCCTGGATGGCAGGATGCTTTGCCTCAGTGATGTACTAGGTCGTACCCACTACCCTCTGTCATGGTGGTGGAGCAGTGTTCAGTATAATGTGTCTGTCATGGTGGTGGAGCAGTGTTCAGTTTAATGTGTCTGTCAAGGTGGTGGAGCAGTGTTCAGTATAATGTGTCTGTCATGGTGGTGGAGCAGTGTTCAGGATAATGTGTCTGTCATGGTGGTGGAGCAGTGTTCAGGATAATGTGTCTGTCATGGTGATGGAGCAGTGTTCAGTATAATGTGTCTGTCATGGTGGTGGAGCAGTGTTCAGTATAATGTGTCTGTCATGGTGATGGAGCAGTGTTCAGGATAATGTGTCTGTCATGGTGGAGGAGCAGTGTTCAGTATAATGTGTATGTCATGGTGATGGAGCAGTGTTCAGTATAATGTGTCTGTCATGGTGATGGAGCAGTGTTCAGTATAATGTGTCTGCCATGGTGGTGGAGCAGTGTTCAGTATAATGAGTCTGTCATGGTGGTGGAGCAGTGTTCAGTTTAATGTGTCTGTCATGGTGGTGGAGCAGTGTTCAGTATAATGTGTCTGTCATGGTGATGGAGCAGTGTTCAGGATAATGTGTCTGTCATGGTGGAGGAGCAGTGTTCAGTATAATGTGTATGTCATGGTGATGGAGCAGTGTTCAGTATAATGTGTCTGTCATGGTGATGGAGCAGTGTTCAGTATAATGTGTCTGCCATGGTGGTGGAGCAGTGTTCAGTATAATGTGTCTGTCATGGTGATGGAGCAGTGTTCAGTATAATGTGTCTGTCATGGTGATGGACCAGTGTTCAGGATAATGTGTCTGTCATGGTGGTGGAGCAGTGTTCAGTATCAATATCACAGCCCTCCATATATATACCTCCCTTCCCCACTTACCTACTTCTTTCTTGCTCCTCTCCCCTCTTCTCTCCTCTCTTCTCCTCTCTTCTCCTCTCTTCTCCTCCTCTCCTCTCACCCCTCCTCTCTCCTCTTCTCTTCTCTCCTCTCACCCCTCCTCTCCTCTCTTCTTCTACTCGTCTCCTTCTCTTCTCCTCTCTTCTCACCCCTCCTCTCACCTCTTCTCGTCTCTCCTCTCACCCTTCCTCTCTCCTCTCACCCTTCCTCTCTCCTCTCACCCTTCCTCTCGCCTCTCCTCTTCTCTCACCCCTCCTCTCCTCTCTTCTTCTCCTCGTCTCCTTCTCTTCTCCTCTCTTCTCCTCTCCTCTCACCCCTCCCCTCCTCTCTTCTCGTCTCTCCTCTCACCCTTCCTCTCGCCTCTCCTCTTCTCTCACCTACTTCCCTTCTCTCTCCCCTCCTCCTCTCCCCTCCACTCCTCCTGTCTCGGCCCGGGGACTCAAGTGTTGCTCCTTGTCAGACATTAGCACCATTAGGGCTAAATTTGTTGATCATTTATTTTTGCAAGTCTAATCAAGTAGCAAGACGTGCATGCAAAGGGGTTGAGCAAATATGGAAATGATTTGAATATAAAATGTGAAAGACCTGTATTTTATTTATTTATACCACTTAAAAAGTTATTCCAATTAAATGGAAGTGTGGCACAGAGCAAGCTCAGCAGAGTTTATGACAATAACTATGTTGTGTTATTCATACGTGTAATAGAACAAACTGGCTAGGTTCCTAAATAGCCTGGGGATGGTGGAGCGCAGACCTGAGTTCAAATACTGTTTGAAATTATTTCTAATATTTAAGCTGGCCTAGATTGAGCTCCCCTGGCACAATGGAACCAACAGAATAGTTAAAAAAAACAAAAAGTGCAAACCTTTTGCAAACCGTTTTGGCGCCACAAGCAGGATAGAGCTAACGCTAAAAGTTTTTGAAATATTTCAAATAGTGTTTGAACCCACGTCTGGTGGAGAGCCAGCCAGTCAGCTTGGGTATTGGCTCCATTTCCGCTCCTGCCTACATCAGCACTATTAGGTCTAACACACACACACACACACACACACACACACACACACACACACACCAAAAGTACCCAGCCTAATGGGCGGCAGTTTAAACAGGAGGAGCGGAGGAACTGATGTCAGCGCTAACTAAACACACTGCAGATGGTTCCACTGCAGACACAGCTAACTAAACACACTGCAGATGGTTCCACTGCAGACACAGCTAACTAAACACACTACAGATGGTTCCAATGCAGACACAGCTAACTAAACACACTGCAGATGGTTCCACTGCAGACACAGCTAACTAAACACACTGCAGATGGTTCCACTGCAGACACAGCTAACTAAACACACTGCAGATGGTTCCACTGCAGACCCAGCTAACTAAACACACTGCAGATGGTTCCACTGCAGACACAGATAACTAAACACACTGCAAATGGTTCCCCTGCAGACCCAGCTAACTAAACACACTGCAGATGGTTCCACTGCAGACACAGCTAACTAAACACACTGCAGATGGTTCCACTTTAGACAGAGCGAACTAAACACACTGCAGATGGTCCACTTTAGACACAGATAACTAAACACATTGCAGATGGTTCCACTTTAGACACAGATAACTAAACACACTGCAGATGGTTCCACTTTAGACACAGCTAACTAAACACACTGAAGATGGTTCCACTGCAGACACAGCTAACTAAACACTATGCAGATGGTTCCACTTTAGACACAGATAACTAAACACACTGCAGATGGTTCCACGTTAGACACAGCTAACTAAACACACTGCAGATGGTTCCACTTTAGACACAGATAACTAAACACACTGCAAATGGTTCCCTTGCAGACCCAGATAACTAAAAACACTGCAGATGGTTCCACTGCAGACACAGCTAACTAAACACACTGCAGATGGTTCCACTGCAGACACAGATAACTAAACACACTGCAGATGGTTCCACTGCAGACACAGCTAACTAAACACACTGCAAATGGTTCCACTGCAGACACAGCTAACTAAACACACTGCAGATGGTTCCACTGCAGACCCAGCTAACTAAACACACTGCAAATGGTTCCCCTGCAGACCCAGCTAACTAAACACACTGCAGATGGTTCCACTGCAGACACAGCTAACTAAACACACTGCAGATGGTTCCACTGCAGACACAGATAACTAAACACACTGCAGATGGTTCCCCTGCAGACACAGCTAACTAAACACACTGCAGATGGTTCCCCTGCAGACCCAGCTAACTAAACACACTGCAGATGGTTCCACTTTAGACACAGCTAACTAAACACACTGCAGATGGTTCCACTTTAGACACAGATAACTAAACACACTGCAGATGGTTCCACTGCAGACACAGATAACTAAACACACTGCAAATGGTTCCCCTGCAGACCCAGCTAACTAAACACACTGCAGATGGTTCCACTGCAGACACAGCTAACTAAACACACTGCAGATGGTTCCACTGCAGACACAGATAAGTAAACACACTGCAGATGGTTCCCCTGCAGACCCAGCTAACTAAACACACTGCAGATGGTTCCACTTTAGACACAGCTAACTAAACACACTGCAGATGGTTCCAATTTAGACACAGATAACTAAACACACTGCAGATGGTTCCACTTTAGACACAGATAACTAAACACACTGCAGATGGTTCCACTTTAGACACAGCTAACTAAACACACTGCAGATGGTTCCACTGCAGACACAGCTAACTAAACACACTGCAGATGGTTCCACTGCAGACACAGCTAACTAAACTCACTGCAGATGGTTCCACTGCAAACACAGCTAACTAAACACACTGCAGATGGTTCCACTGCAGACACAGCTAACTAAACACACTGCAGATGGTTCCACTGCAGACACAGCTAACTAAACACACTGCAGACCCAGCTAACTAAACACACTGCAGATGGTTCCACTGCAGACACAGATAACTAAACACACTGCAGATGGTTCCACTGCAGACACAGCTAACTAAACACACTGCAGATGGTTCCACTGCAAACACAGCTAACTAAACACACTGCAGATGGTTCCACTGCAGACACAGCTAACTAAACACACTGCAGATGGTTCCACTGCAGACACAGCTAACTAAACACACTGCAGACCCAGCTAACTAAACACACTGCAGATGGTTCCACTGCAGACACAGATAACTAAACACACTGCAGATGGTTCCACTGCAGACACAGCTAACTAAACACACTGCAGATGGTTCCACTGCAGACACAGCTAACTAAACACACTGCAGATGGTTCCACTGCAGACACAGCTAACTAAACAAACTGCAGATGGTTCCACTGCAGACACAGATATCTAAACACACTGCAAATGGTTCCCCTGCAGACCCAGCTAACTAAACACACTGCAGATGGTTCCACTGCAGACACAGCTAACTAAACACACTGCAGATGGTTCCACTGCAGACACAGCTAACTAAACACACTGCAGATGGTTCCACTGCAGACACAGCTAACTAAACAAACTGCAGATGGTTCCACTGCAGACACAGATAACTAAACACACTGCAAATGGTTCCCCTGCAGACCCAGCTAACTAAACACACTGCAGATGGTTCCACTGAAGACACAGCTAACTAAACACACTGCAGATGGTTCCACTGCAGACACAGCTAACTAAACAAACTGCAGATGGTTCCACTGCAGACACAGATAACTAAACACACTGCAAATGGTTCCCCTGCAGACCCAGCTAACTAAACACACTGCAGATGGTTCCACTGCAGACACAGCTAACTAAACACACTGCAGATGGTTCCACTGCAGACACAGATAACTAAACACACTGCAGATGGTTCCCCTGCAGACACAGCTAACTAAACACACTGCAGATGGTTCCCCTGCAGACCCAGCTAACTAAACACACTGCAGATGGTTCCACTTTAGACACAGCTAACTAAACACACTGCAGATGGTTCCACTTTAGACACAGATAACTAAACACACTGCAGATGGTTCCACTGCAGACACAGATAACTAAACACACTGCAAATGGTTCCCCTGCAGACCCAGCTAACTAAACACACTGCAGATGGTTCCACTGCAGACACAGCTAACTAAACACACTGCAGATGGTTCCACTGCAGACACAGATAAGTAAACACACTGCAGATGGTTCCCCTGCAGACCCAGCTAACTAAACACACTGCAGATGGTTCCACTTTAGACACAGCTAACTAAACACACTGCAGATGGTTCCAATTTAGACACAGATAACTAAACACACTGCAGATGGTTCCACTTTAGACACAGATAACTAAACACACTGCAGATGGTTCCACTTTAGACACAGCTAACTAAACACACTGCAGATGGTTCCACTGCAGACACAGCTAACTAAACACACTGCAGATGGTTCCACTGCAGACACAGCTAACTAAACTCACTGCAGATGGTTCCACTGCAAACACAGCTAACTAAACACACTGCAGATGGTTCCACTGCAGACACAGCTAACTAAACACACTGCAGATGGTTCCACTGCAGACACAGCTAACTAAACACACTGCAGACCCAGCTAACTAAACACACTGCAGATGGTTCCACTGCAGACACAGATAACTAAACACACTGCAGATGGTTCCACTGCAGACACAGCTAACTAAACACACTGCAGATGGTTCCACTGCAGACACAGCTAACTAAACAAACTGCAGATGGTTCCACTGCAGACACAGATATCTAAACACACTGCAAATGGTTCCCCTGCAGACCCAGCTAACTAAACACACTGCAGATGGTTCCACTGCAGACACAGCTAACTAAACACACTGCAGATGGTTCCACTGCAGACACAGCTAACTAAACACACTGCAGACCCAGCTAACTAAACACACTGCAGATGGTTCCACTGCAGACACAGATAACTAAACACACTGCAGATGGTTCCACTGCAGACACAGCTAACTAAACACACTGCAGATGGTTCCACTGCAGACACAGCTAACTAAACAAACTGCAGATGGTTCCACTGCAGACACAGATATCTAAACACACTGCAAATGGTTCCCCTGCAGACCCAGCTAACTAAACACACTGCAGATGGTTCCACTGCAGACACAGCTAACTAAACACACTGCAGATGGTTCCACTGCAGACACAGCTAACTAAACACACTGCAGATGGTTCCACTGCAGACACAGCTAACTAAACAAACTGCAGATGGTTCCACTGCAGACACAGATAACTAAACACACTGCAAATGGTTCCCCTGCAGACCCAGCTAACTAAACACACTGCAGATGGTTCCACTGAAGACACAGCTAACTAAACACACTGCAGATGGTTCCACTGCAGACACAGCTAACTAAACAAACTGCAGATGGTTCCACTGCAGACACAGATAACTAAACACACTGCAAATGGTTCCCCTGCAGACCCAGCTAACTAAACACACTGCAGATGGTTCCACTGCAGACACAGCTAACTAAACACACTGCAGATGGTTCCACTGCAGACACAGATAACTAAACACACTGCAGATGGTTCCACTGCAGACACAGCTAACTAAACACACTGCAGATGGTTCCACTGCAGACACAGATAACTAAACACACTGCAGATGGTTCCACTGCAGACACAGATAACTAAACACACTGCAAATGGTTCCCCTGCAGACCCAGCTAACTAAACACACTGCAGATGGTTCCACTGCAGACACAGATAACTAAACACACTGCAGATGGTTCCACTGCAGACACAGCTAACTAAACACACTGCAGATGGATCCACTGCAGACATAGCTAACTAAACAGACTGCAGATGGTTCCACTGCAGACACAGCTAACTAAACACACTGCAGATGGTTCCACTGCAGACACAGCTAACTAAACACACTACAGATGGTTCCACACTCAGACATACTCTACTCTGCTATCCCCAGTTCAACACAAGTGTACACTTGTGAACTTGTTTTAATTTCACTTCATGTTCATCTTTTCCTTCCTGATGAGTCTTTAGAAGATCCCGCAATCTTTCAAAAATAAACACCTGTATAGATCACTCCAGTACACATGAGGGTTCAGTCCCAAATAGATTCTATTCATGAGACACAAATTCCCAGCGCTTACGTCCCAAACGGTACGCTATTAAGTGAACTAATGTTGACCACCAGAGCTCATAGGGAACAAGGTGTTATTTGGAACACAGCCTTAATAACACGCCCTGGCGTGAACAAAAAACAGGATCAATCCAGTATACATGAGGAGTAGAAACTTCAAACAGCCCTTTAGACAGATTACTATCGTGCTGTTGTAATCCTGTCAGTTGAGAGAAGGAAGAAGTGTTTTCATCGAAAACTTGAAAGGAAGACATTTTTTTCGGGAGCTTTCTCCTTGCATAGAGCAGCTTCAGTAACAGCTATTTAATTAATATTTCAATGGTTGCATTAGGGAAATTAAAACAACTCTGAATTGCACCTCAGCACTGAGCAAGTGAGGGGGAGTGTTACCCACCCCCCCCCCCGCCCCCACCCCACCTCCCACCCCCCTCTTTTCCTTGTCTCAAGTGCTTCAGTATTGTGCGTGTGCGTCAGTGGGAGGAGATAGAGGAAGACGGGATCGTTGTAATGGCTGGAATGGAGCGGAATGGATCGATATCAAACTCATCAAAACAAAAGGAAACCACATGGATGTTGGACTCTGTTGCATGAATTCCATTCCAGCTTTTACGACGAGCCCATCGTCACGTAGCCTCAACTGTTATGTGTGTGTATTACGTACAGTGTTATTGATAAGGCCACAGAACAATGCATACCGTTAGTATCAGTAGTACAGTGTTATTGATAAGGCCACAGAACAATGCATACCGTTAGTATCAGTAGTACAGTGTTATTGATAAGGCTACAGAACAATGCATACTGTTAGGATCAGTAGTACAGTAGTATTGATAAGGCTACAGAACAATGCATACCGTTAGTATCAGTAGTACAGTGTTATTGATAAGGCTACAGAACAATGCATACCGTTAGTATCAGTAGTACAGTAGTATTGATAGGGCCACAGAACAATGCATACAGTTAGGATCAGTAGTACAGTAGTATTGATAAGGCCACAGAACAATGCATACCGTTAGTATCAGTAGCTGATAGGTAAATATTATCATTCTCTAGTATATCACTGCAGCAGAGATGCATTACGTCCCAAATGCATTGTGGGTCAAAATTGTGTAGCAGATAGGAAGCGATTTGGGACAACGATATGGACACTGTAGACCGCCTGCTCTGTCCTGCTCTGCTGTGGAGCACATTGGAGAGGTAGCAACTTCACATTAAAACTACATTTATAAAATACGTTATTTACCAGACAGTCTTATCCAGAGGACTTAGGGTTAAGTCTCTCAAGGGCACATCGACAGATTTTTTTCACCAAGTCAGCTTGGGGATTTGAACCAGCAACCTTTTAATTACTGGCCTTAAGCGCGAGGCTACATGCCGCTCGGTTAGCAGCAGCTGTCTCCTCACAACAGGATAATCTGACAACGTGGAGAAGCAGAAACTGCATGCGCAAACCAGCTGGCCGGTGTGTTTACGGACATATTCAATCAAACCTTAGTCTGCTGTTCCCACATGCTTCAAGAGGGCCACCATTGTTGCTGTTCCCAAGAAAGCTAAGCTAACTGAGCTAAACGACTACCGCCCCGTAGCACTCACTTCCATCATGAAGTGTTTTGAGAGACTAGTCAAGGATCATATCACCTCCACCCAACCTGACACCCTAGACCCACTCCAATTTGCTTACCGCCCCAATAGGGCCATAGACGAGACAATTGCAATCACACTGCCCACTGCCCTAACCCATCTGGACAAGAGGATGTGAGAATGATGTTCATCGAATACAGCTCAGCATTTAACACCATAGTACCCTCCAAACGTGTCATTAAGCTCGAGACCCTGGGTCTCGACCTTGCCTTGTGCAACTGGGTGCTGGACTTCCTAACGGGCCGCCCCCCCAGATGGTGAAGGTAGGAAACAACATCTCCACCTCACTGATCCTCAACATTGGGGCCCCACAAGGGTGCGTTCTCAGCCCTCTCCTGCACTCCCTGTTCACCAATGACTGGGTGGCCATGCACGCCTCCAACTCAATCATCAAGTTTGCAAACAACACTACAGTGGTAGGCTTGATTACCAACAACGACGAGACGGCCTACAGGGAGGAGGTGAGGGCCCTCGGAGTGTGGTGTCAGGAAAACAACCTCAAACTCAATGTCAACAAAACAAAGGAGATGATTGTGGACTTCAGGAAACAGCAGAGGGAGCACCCCCCTATCCACATCGATGGGACAGTAGTGGAGAGGGTAGTAAGTTTTAAGTTCCTCGGCGTACACATCACAGACAAACTGAATTGGTCCACCCACACAGACAGCATCGTGAAGAAGGCGCAGCAGCGCCTCTTCAACCTCAGGAGGCTGAAGAAATTCGGCTTGTCACCAAAAGCACTCACAAACTTTTACAGACGCACAATCGAGAGCATCCTGTCGGGCTGTATCATCGCCTGGTACCGCAACTGATCCGCCCAGAACCGTATTGCTCTCCAGAGGGTAGTGAGGTCTGCACAACGCATCACCGGGGGCAAACTACCTGCCCTCCAGGACACCTACACCACCCGATGTCACAGGAAGGCCATAAAGATCATCAAGGACAACAACCACCCGAGCCACTGCCTGTTCACCCCGCTATCATCCAGAAGGCGAGGTCAGTACAGGTGCATCAAAGCTGGGACCGAGAGACTGAAAAACAGCTTCTATCTCAAGACCATGAGACTGCTAAACAGCCACCACTAACATAGAGTGGCTGCTGCCAACATACTGACTCAAATCTCTAGCCACTTTAATAATTAATAATTGGATGTAATACATGTATCACTAGCCACTTTAAACAATGCCACTTATTATAATGTTTATATACCCTACATTATTCATCTCATATGTTGTTACTCTACTCTATACCATATACATGGGCATCTTGCCTATGCCGTTCGACCATCACTCATCCATATATTTTTATGTACATATTCTTATTAATTCCTTTCCACTTGTGTGTATAAGGTAGTTGTTGTGAAATTGTTAGATTACTTGTTAGATATTACTGCACGGTCGGAACTAGAAGCACAAGCATTTCGCTCGCAAGCATGTGCATGTGACCAATCAAATTTGATGTGATGTGATTTGATTTGATTTGATATAGTCTCACATTTAGTCTAACATCTATGCTATAATTTAGTCTACCATTTAGTCAACCATCCAGTCTCATATCTAGTCTATAATCTAGTCTACCATCTAGTCTACCATCTAGTCTATAATCTATTCTACCATCTAGTCTACCATCTAGTCTATAATCCAGTCTACCATATAGTCTATAATCTAGTCTACCAGGGGAGGTGGTGTCACAGGGGATGTGGTGTCACAGAGGATGTGGTGTCACAGGGGAGGTGGTGTCAGAGGGGAGGTGGGGTCAGAGAAGGAGATGGTGTCAGAAGGGAGGTGGTGTCACAGGAGAGGTGGTGTCACAGGGCAGATGGTGTCACAGGGGAGGTGGTATCACAGGGGATGTGGTGTCACAAGGGAGGTGGTGTCACAGGGGAGGTGGTGTCACAAGGGAGTTGGTGTCACGGGGGAGGTGGTGTCACAGGGGAAAAGGGAATGGCCACACACGGGAGATATCTGGAGACAGATGGACTAAGGATCAGCTATTTGGAGGGCTGGGGTGGGAGGGCCCACAGCCCTCTGTTCCATGGTGGTCTGACAGCTAAAGGAGCATCCTCCCGACTTGCCGTAATCTCTCCGACTCACCACCTGGCACCAGTCAACTATTTGACATTATGACATCATACTCAGGTAGGAAGGAGATTACGGGTAGGTGGCAGGCAGGCAGACAGACAGACAGACAGACAGACAGACAGGCAGGCAGGCAGGCAGACAGAGAGACAGACAGACGGGAGAGGTTTAGAAATAGGCCAAACTGAAGGTTTTGGAAATAATAGCAACAGAGAATATAAGGGCCCCAATTCTTTCTTCGTGAATTATTGTAATACATAAATTATGGATAGTGCTCATTAAGTTATTTTTTTACATATAGCTCAACTGTTTTGAGGATTCTCTTACAACACATTGGCCATTTAGGCTGGAGACAAACAGACGGGAGAGGAGCAGAATGAGGCCAAACAGAAATGTTGGAATTGTCTGGTCACACTTCCAAATCATAGGCTAATCACTGAGCCAAAATCCCTTCACATGATAATGGGTCGTGAGGACGCCCCCAAGGACATCACAAAATTGTTGCTTAAAGCCGTCACAACGTTGTGTCCCCTGGAGGTTATGTGTTGATCCCGGGGATGTCCCCGAGGATCCTTTTAGGAGTTTCTTATAGGATGCTGTGTCATGTTCCCCTGAACGTTCTTGGGATGTTGTGTCATTGTCCCCTGGAAGTCTTTGTCTAGTTCCTGGTTTGTCCCGGAGACGTTACCTAATTGTCGCAAAGAAACATTCTCCCCAACAACAATTTTACCTAAGGCCCCTGGTTTCATAACACATCACCCCTTGATACTGTTGCCACGCCCATCAAGTCCCTGATTGGTCACATCTCTTTGTCGATACTAGGGCCACACCCACATAAACTACGCTTTTAATAACAGACAGTGTTTTCAACGTACATATTTGACCACATTGTATATGTTTATTCATACACTCTAACCACTAGGCTACCCTGCCACCTCTACACTCTAACCACTAGGCTACCCTGCCGCCCCTACACTCTAACCACTAGGCTACCCTGCCGCCTCTACACTCTAACCACTAGGCTACCCTGCCACCTCTACACTCTAACCACTAGGCTACCCTGCCGCCCTTACACTCTAACCACTAGACTACCCTGCCGCCTCTACACTCTAACCACTAGGCTACCCTGCCACCTCTACACTCTAACCACTAGGCTACCTGCCTCCTCTACACTCTAACCACTAGGCTACCCTGCCTCCTCTACACTCTAACCACTAGGCTACCCTGCCGCCTCTACACTCTAACCACTAGGCTACCCTGCCGCCTCTACACTCTAACCACTAGGCTACC
>NC_092173.1:43668385-43673385 GCF_045791955.1 Oncorhynchus clarkii lewisi | reverse complement strand
TAGAGGGTGTATAGTCCTATAGTTCTATAGTTATTAGAGGGTGTATAGTTCTATAGTTATTAGAGGGTGTATAGTCCTATAGTTATTAGAGGGTGTATAGTCCTATAGTTATTAGAGGGTGTATAGTTCTATAGTTATTAGAGGGTGTATAGTTCTATAGTTATTAGAGGGTGTATAGTCCTATAGTTCTATAGTTATTAGAGGGTGTATAGTCCTATAGTTATTAGAGGGTCTATAGTTCTATAGTTATTAGAGGGTGTATAGTCCTATAGTTATTAGAGGGTGTATAGTTCTATAGTTATTAGAGGGTGTATAGTTCTATAGTTATTAGAGGGTGTATAGTCCTATAGTTATTAGAGGGTGTATAGTTCTATAGTTATTAGAGGGTGTATAGTTCTATAGTTATTAGAGGGTGTATAGTCCTATAGTTCTATAGTTATTAGAGGGTGTATAGTCCTATAGTTCTATAGTTATTAGAGGGTGTATAGTTCTATAGTTATTAGAGGGTGTATAGTTCTATAGTTATTAGAGGGTGTATAGTCCTATAGTTCTATAGTTATTAGAGGGTGTATAGTTCTATAGTTATTAGAGGGTGTATAGTTCTATAGTTATTAGAGGGTGTATAGTTCTATAGTTATTAGAGGGTGTATAGTCCTATAGTTATTAGAGGGTGTATAGTTCTATAGTTATTAGAGGGTGTATAGTTCTATAGTTATTAGAGGGTGTATAGTTCTATAGTTATTAGAGGGTGTATAGTCCTATAGTTCTATAGTTATTAGAGGGTGTATAGTCCTATAGTTATTAGAGGGTGTATAGTTCTATAGTTATTAGAGGGTGTATAGTTCTATAGTTATTAGAGGGTGTATAGTCCTATAGTTCTATAGTTATTAGAGGGTGTATAGTCCTATAGTTATTAGAGGGTGTATAGTTCTATAGTTATTAGAGGGTGTATAGTTCTATAGTTATTAGAGGGTGTATAGTCCTATAGTTCTATAGTTATTAGAGGGTGTATAGTCCTATAGTTATTAGAGGGTGTATAGTTCTATAGTTCTATAGTTATTAGAGGGTCTATAGTTCTATAGTTATTAGAGGGTGTATAGTCCTATAGTTCTATAGTTATTAGAGGGTGTATAGTCCTATAGTTATTAGAGGGTGTATAGTTCTATAGTTCTATAGTTATTAGAGGGTCTATAGTTCTATAGTTATTAGAGGGTCTATAGTTCTATAGTTATTAGAGGGTGTATAGTTCTATAGTTATTAGAGGGTGTATAGTTCTATAGTTATTCGAGGGTCTATAGTTCTATAGTTATTAGAGGGTGTATAGTTCTATAGTTATTAGAGGGTGTATAGTTCTATAGTTCTATAGTTATTAGAGGGTCTATAGTTCTATAGTTATTAGAGGGTCTATAGTTCTATAGTTATTAGAGGGTGTATAGTTCTATAGTTATTAGAGGGTGTATAGTTCTATAGTTATTCGAGGGTGTATAGTTCTATAGTTCTATAGTTATTAGAGGGTGTATAGTTCTATAGTTCTATAGTTATTATAGGGTGTATAGTCCTATAGTTATTAGAGGGTGTATAGTTCTATAGTTCTATAGTTATTAGAGGGTGTATAGTTCTATAGTTCTATAGTTATTAGAGGGTCTATAGTCCTATAGTTATTAGAGGGTGTATAGTCCTATAGTTCTATAGTTATTAGAGGGTGTATAGTTCTATAGTTCTATAGTTATTAGAGGGTGTATAGTTCTATAGTTCTATAGTTATTAGAGGGTGTATAGTTCAATAGTTATTAGAGGGTGTATAGTTCTATAGTTATTATAGGGTGTATAGTTCTATAGTTATTATAGGGTGTATAGTTCTATAGTTATTAGAGGGTGTATAGTTCTATAGTTATTAGAGGGTGTATAGTCCTATAGTCCTATAGTTATTAGAGGGTGTATAGTTCTATAGTTATTAGAGGGTGTATAGTTCTATAGTTCTATAGTTATTAGAGGGTGTATAGTCCTATAGTTATTAGAGGGTGTATAGTCCTATAGTCCTATAGTTATTAGAGGGTGTATAGTCCTATAGTTCTATAGTTATTATAGGGTGTATAGTTCTATAGTTATTAGAGGGTGTATAGTCCTATAGTTATTAGAGGGTGTATAGTCCTATAGTTATTAGAGGGTGTATAGTTCTATAGTTATTATAGGGTGTATAGTTCTATAGTTATTATAGGGTGTATAGTTCTATAGTTATTAGAGGGTGTATAGTTCTATAGTTATTAGAGGGTGTATAGTTCTATAGTTATTAGAGGGTGTATAGTTCTATAGTTATTAGAGGGTGTATAGTTCTATAGTTATTAGAGGGTGTATAGTCCTATAGTTATTAGAGGGTGTATAGTTCTATAGTTCTATAGTTATTAGAGGGTGTATAGTCCTATAGTTATTAGAGGGTCTATAGTTCTATAGTTATTAGAGGGTGTATAGTCCTATAGTTCTATAGTTATTAGAGGGTGTATAGTTATATAGTTATTATAGGGTGTATAGTTCTATAGTTATTATAGGGTGTATAGTTCTATAGTTATTAGAGGGTGTATAGTTCTATAGTTATTAGAGGGTGTATAGTTCTATAGTTATTAGAGGGTGTATAGTTCTATAGTTATTAGAGGGTGTATAGTTCTATAGTTATTAGAGGGTGTATAGTCCTATAGTTATTAGAGGGTGTATAGTTCTATAGTTATTATAGGGTGTATAGTTCTATAGTTATTAGAGGGTGTATAGTTCTATAGTTATTAGAGGGTGTATAGTTCTATAGTTATTAGAGGGTGTATAGTCCTATAGTTCTATAGTTATTAGAGGGTGTATAGTTATATAGTTATTATAGGGTGTATAGTTCTATAGTTATTATAGGGTGTATAGTTCTATAGTTATTAGAGGGTGTATAGTTCTATAGTTATTAGAGGGTGTATAGTTCTATAGTTATTAGAGGGTGTATAGTTCTATAGTTATTAGAGGGTGTATAGTTCTATAGTTATTAGAGGGTGTATAGTCCTATAGTTATTAGAGGGTGTATAGTTCTATAGTTATTATAGGGTGTATAGTTCTATAGTTATTAGAGGGTGTATAGTTCTATAGTTATTAGAGGGTGTATAGTTCTATAGTTATTAGAGGGTGTATAGTTCTATAGTTATTAGAGGGTGTATAGTTCTATAGTTATTAGAGGGTGTATAGTTCTATAGTTATTAGAGGGTGTATAGTTCTATAGTTATTATAGGGTGTATAGTTCTATAGTTATTAGAGGGTGTATAGTTCTATAGTTATTAGAGGGTGTATAGTTCTATAGTTATTAGAGGGTGTATAGTTCTATAGTTATTAGAGGGTGTATAGTTCTATAGTTATTAGAGGGTGTATAGTCCTATAGTTCTATAGTTATTAGAGGGTGTATAGTCCTATAGTTCTATAGTTATTAGAGGGTGTATAGTCCTATAGTTCTATAGTTATTAGAGGGTTTATAGTCCTATAGTTCTATAGTTATTAGAGGGTGTATAGTCCTATAGTTCTATAGTTATTAGAGGGTGTATAGTTCTATAGTTATTAGAGGGTGTATAGTTCTATAGTTATTAGAGGGTGTATAGTTCTATAGTTCTATAGTTATTAGAGGGTGTATAGTTCTATAGTCCTATAGTTATTAGAGGGTGTATAGTTCTATAGTTATTAGAGGGTGTATAGTTCTATAGTCCTATAGTTATTAGAGGGTGTATAGTTCTATAGTTATTAGAGGGTGTATAGTTCTATAGTTATTAGAGGGTGTATAGTTCTATAGTTCTATAGTTATTAGAGGGTGTATAGTTCTATAGTTATTAGAGGGTGTATAGTTCTATAGTCCTATAGTTATTAGAGGGTGTATAGTTCTATAGTTATTAGAGGGTGTATAGTTCTATAGTTATTAGAGGGTGTATAGTTCTATAGTTCTATAGTTATTAGAGGGTGTATAGTTCTATAGTTATTAGAGGGTGTATAGTTCTATAGTCCTATAGTTATTAGAGGGTGTATAGTTCTATAGTTATTAGAGGGTGTATAGTTCTATAGTTATTAGAGGGTGTATAGTTCTATAGTTATTAGAGGGTGTATAGTTCTATAGTTATTAGAGGGTGTATAGTTCTATAGTTATTAGAGGGTGTATAGTTATATAGTTCTATAGTTATTAGAGGGTGTATAGTTCTATAGTTCTATAGTTATTAGAGGGTGTATAGTCCTATAGTTATATAGTTATTAGAGGGTGTATAGTCCTATAGTTCTATAGTTATTAGAGGGTGTATAGTTCTATAGTTATTAGAGGGTGTATAGTCCTATAGTTCTATAGTTATTAGAGGGTCTATAGTTCTATAGTTATTAGAGGGTGTATAGTTCTATTGTTATTAGAGGGTGTATAGTTCTATAGTTATTAGAGGGTGTATAGTCCTATAGTTCTATAGTTATTAGAGGGTCTATAGTTCTATAGTTATTAGAGGGTGTATAGTTCTATAGTTATTAGAGGGTGTATAGTCCTATAGTTTTATAGTTATTAGAGGGTCTATAGTTCTATAGTTATTAGAGGGTGTATAGTTCTATTGTTATTAGAGGGTGTATAGTTCTATAGTTATTAGAGGGTGTATAGTCCTATAGTTCTATAGTTATTAGAGGGTCTATAGTTCTATTGTTATTAGAGGGTGTATAGTCCTATAGTTCTATAGTTATTAGAGGGTGTATAGTTCTATAGTTATTAGAGGGTGTATAGTTCTATAGTTATTAGAGGGTGTATAGTCCTATAGTTCTATAGTTATTAGAGGGTCTATAGTTCTATAGTTATTAGAGGGTGTATAGTCCTATAGTTCTATAGTTATTAGAGGGTGTATAGTTCTATAGTTATTAGAGGGTGTATAGTTATATAGTTATTAGAGGGTGTATAGTTCTATAGTTATTAGAGGGTGTATAGTTCTATAGTTATTAGAGGGTGTATAGTTCTATAGTTCTATAGTT
>NC_092173.1:43628385-43663385 GCF_045791955.1 Oncorhynchus clarkii lewisi | reverse complement strand
CGTTCCTGGTGTAACTCGGGCAGTTGTTGTTGCCATTCTGTACCTGTCCCGCAGGTGTGATGTGCGGATGTACCGAACCCGTGCAGGTGTTGGTACACGTGGTCTGCCACTGCGAGGACGATCATCTGTCTGTACTGTCTCCCTGTAGCACTGTTTTAGGTGTCTCACAGTACGGACATTGCAATTTATTGCCCTGGTCACATCTGCAGTCCTCATGCCTCCTTGCAGCATGCCTAAGGCACGTTCACGCAGATGAGCAGGGACCCTAGGCATCTTTCTTTTGGTGTTTTTCAGAGTCAGTAGAAAGGCCTCTTTAGTGTCCTACGTTTTCATAACTGTGACCTATCGTCTGTAAGCTGTTAGTATGTTAACGACCATTCCACAGGTGCATGTTCATTAATTGTTTATGGTTCATTGAACAAGCATGGGAAACTGTGTTAAAAACACTTTACAACGAAGATTTGGGAAGTTATTTGGATTTTTACAAATTATCTTTGAAAGACAGGGTCCTGAAAAAGGGATGTTTCTTTTTCGGCTGAGTTTATATCGTTTTGGAATGATACTCATAAAATGTCCTAATAAGATGCAAGCCTTCAGTAAGCCGATAATACCCATCAGCACCATGCAGGCTACTCATCTGAATACAGTGGTATTGGATGCAGACCTTTGGAAATGGGATTTCACACATATTAAGGAATTATCTAAAGCCATAATAATCTCCATAGCTACTGAATGCAGCTAGACAGCTGACGATCCTGATGTTGCTACTGAATGCAGCTAGACAGCTGACGATCCTGATGTTGCTACTGAATGCAGCTAGACAGCTGACGATCCTGATGTTACTACTGACTGCTACTAGACAGCTGACGATCCTGATGTTGCTACTGAATGCAGCTAGACAGCTGACGATCCTGATGTTGCTACTGAATGCAGCTAGACAGCTGACGATCCTGATGTTGCAACTGAATGCAGCTAGACAGCTGACGATCCTGATGTTGCTACTAGACAGCTGATGATCCTGATGTTGCTACTGACTGCTACTAGACAGCTGACGATCCTGATGTTGCTACTGACTGCTACTAGACAGCTGACGATCCTGATGTTGCTACTAGACAGCTGAGGATCCTGATGTTGCTACTAGACAGCTGAGGATCCTGATGTTGCTACTAGACAGCTGAGGATCCTGATGTTGCTACTGACTGCTACTAGACAGCTGAGGATCCTGATGTTGCTACTGACTGGTACTAGACAGCTGAGGATCCTGATGTTGCTACTGACTGGTACTAGACAGCTGAGGATCCTGATGTTGCTACTGACTGGTACTAGACAGCTGACGATCCTGATGTTGCTACTAGACAGCTGAGGATCCTGATGTTGCTACTAGACAGCTGAGGATCCTGATGTTGCTACTAGACAGCTGAGGATCCTGATGTTGCTACTGACTGGTACTAGACAGCTGAGGATCCTGATGTTTCTACTAGACAGCTGAGGATCCTGATGTTGCTACTGACTGGTACTAGACAGCTGACGATCCTGATGTTGCTACTAGACAGCTGAGGATCCTGATGTTGCTACTAGACAGCTGAGGATCCTGATGTTGCTACTAGACAGCTGAGGATCCTGATGTTGCTACTAGACAGCTGAGGATCCTGATGTTGCTACTGACTGGTACTAGACAGCTGAGGATCCTGATGTTTCTACTAGACAGCTGAGGATCCTGATGTTGCTACTGACTGGTACTAGACAGCTGACGATCCTGATGTTGCTACTAGACAGCTGAGGATCCTGATGTTGCTACTAGACAGCTGAGGATCCTGATGTTGCTACTAGACAGCTGAGGATCCTGATGTTGCTACTGACTGGTACTAGACAGCTGAGGATCCTGATGTTGCTACTGACTGGTACTAGACAGCTGACGATCCTGATGTTGCTACTAGACAGCTGAGGATCCTGATGTTGCTACTAGACAGCTGACGATCCTGATGTTGCTACTAGACAGCTGAGGATCCTGATGTTGCTACTAGACAGCTGAGGATCCTGATGTTGCTACTGACTGGTACTAGACAGCTGAGGATCCTGATGTTTCTACTGACTGGTACTAGACAGCTGAGGATCCTGATGTTGCTACTGACTGGTACTAGACAGCTGAGGATCCTGATGTTGCTACTGACTGCTACTAGACAGCTGAGGATCCTGATGTTGCTACTGACTGGTACTAGACAGCTGAGGATCCTGATGTTGCTACTGACTGGTACTAGACAGCTGAGGATCCTGATGTTGCTACTGACTGGTACTAGACAGCTGAGGATCCTGATGTTTCTACTAGACAGCTGAGGATCCTGATGTTGCTACTGACTGGTACTAGACAGCTGAGGATCCTGATGTTTCTACTAGACAGCTGAGGATCCTGATGTTGCTACTGACTGGAACTAGACAGCTGACGATCCTGATGTTGCTACTAGACAGCTGAGGATCCTGATGTTGCTACTAGACAGCTGAGGATCCTGATGTTGCTACTAGACAGCTGAGGATCCTGATGTTTCTACTGACTGGTACTAGACAGCTGAGGATCCTGATGTTTCTACTGACTGGTACTAGACAGCTGAGGATCCTGATGTTTCTACTGACTGGTACTAGACAGCTGAGGATCCTGATGTTTCTACTAGACAGCTGAAGATCCTGATGTTTCTCTTCTTCTTTCCTCTCCATCTCTTAATCCGCTCTACTTTGGAGTCTATGGACTCGTTCCAAACGGCACCCTATTCCATATATAGTGCACTACTTCTTACCAGAGCCCTATGGGTCCTGATCAGGAGTAGTGCACTACATAGTGAATAGGGTGCTACCACTTAAGGGAGAAATGATGAGCTGTGATGATACATTACTATACATTTTCATTAATGTCTCTATTATATTATAACAGACCAGGACATACTCTGGAGATATATATACTGTCTCTATTATATTATAACAGACCAGGACATACTCTGGAGATATATATACTGTCTCTATTATATTATAACAGACCAGGACATACTCTGGAGATATATATACTGTCTCTATTATATTATAACAGACCAGGACATACTCTGGAGATATATATACTGTCTCTATTATAACAGACCAGGACATACTCTGGAGATATATATACTGTCTCTATTATAACAGACCAGGACATACTCTGGAGATATATCTACTGTCTCTATTATATTATAACAGACCAGGACATACTCTGGAGATATATCTACTGTCTCTATTATATTATAACAGACCAGGACATACTCTGGAGATATATATACTGTCTCTATTATATTATAACAGACCAGGACATACTCTGGAGATATATATACTGTCTCTATTATAACAGACCAGGACATACTCTGGAGATATATCTACTGTCTCTATTATATTATAACAGACCAGGACATACTCTGGAGATATATATACTGTCTCTATTATAACAGACCAGAACATACTCTGGAGATATATCTACTGTCTCTATTATATTATAACAGACCAGAACATACTCTGGAGATATATATACTGTCTCTATTATATTATAACAGACCAGAACATACTCTGAAGATATATATACTGTCTCTATTATATTATAACAGACCAGGACATACTCTGGAGATATATATACTGTCTCTATTATATTATAACAGACCAGGACATACTCTGGAGATATATATACTGTCTCTATTATATTATAACAGACCAGGACATACTCTGGAGATATATATACTGTCTCTATTATATTATAACAGACCAGGACATACTCTGGAGATATATATACTGTCTCTATTATATTATAACAGACCAGGACATACTCTGGAGATATATATACTGTCTCTATTATATTATAACAGACCAGGACATACTCTGGAGATATATATACTGTCTCTATTATATTATAACAGACCAGGACATACTCTGGAGATATATCTACTGTCTCTATTATATTATAACAGACCAGGACATACTCTGGAGATATATATACTGTCTCTATTATATTATAACAGACCAGGACATACTCTGGAGATATATATACTGTCTCTATTATAACAGACCAGGACATACTCTGGAGATATATATACTGTCTCTATTATAACAGACTAGGACATACTTGGAGATATATATACTGTCTCTATTATAACAGACCAGGACCAGCTTGTTTATGGGACTCTTCTCCAGGTAAATGTGTCTGGAAGTGATGGCTTTGTTATGGAATGTTTGGGAATCACTTCCTTTTAGGTGGTTGTAGAATTTAACTGCTCATTTCTGGAATTGTATCATTGGTGGGTATCGGTCTAATTCTGCTCTGTGTGCATTATTTGGTATTTTACGTTGTACAGTGAGGATATTTTAGCAGGATTCTGCATGCAGAGTCTCAATTTGGTGTTTGTCCCATTTTGTGAATTCTTGGTTGGTGAGCGGGACGCCAGACCTCACAACCATAAAGTTAAATAAAGGTTTAATAACATTTTTTAAAAGGGCAATGGGTTCTATAACTGATTCAAGTATTCATTTTGATGGCATAGAAGTCCCTTCTTATCTTGTCTCTCAGATCGTTCACAGCTAAGTGGAAATGACCTGTGGCGCAGATGTTAAGGCCGAGGTGTGTATAGTTTTTTTGTGTGCTCTAGGGCAACAGTGTCGAGATGGAATTTGCATTTGTGGAACACCATTATTTTTGTCTTACTGAGATTCTAAGATTTTAAGCTTTGCAGAAGATCTAGCTGCTGTAGGCTCTCCTTGGCTGGGGACAGAAGCACCAGACATGATTCTAGTAGGGTGAGGCCGGGTGCTGCAGACTGTTCAAGTGCCCTCACCAATTCGTTGATATGCAGTTGAAGTCGGAAGTTTACATACACTTATGTTGGAGTCATTAAAACTTGTTTTTCAACCACTCCAAAAATGTTTTGTTAACAAATCTTACTTTTGGCAACTTTTGGCAAGTTGGTTAGGACATCTACTTTGTGCATGACACAAGTAATTTTTCCAACAATTGTTTACAGACAGATTATTTCACTGTATCACAATTCCAGTGGGTCAGAAGTTTACATACACTAAGTTGACTGTGCCTTTAAACTGCTTGGAAAATACCAGAAAATGAAGTCATGGCTTTAGAAGCTTCTGATAGGCTAATTGACATAATTTGAGTCAATTGGAGGTGTACCTGTGGATGTATTTCAAGGCCTACCTTCAAATTCAGTGCCTCTTTGCTTGACATCATGGGAAAATCAAAAGAAATCAGCCAAGACAAAAATTGTAGACCCCCACAAGTCTGGTTCATCCTTGGGAGCAATTTCCAAACGCCTTGAAGGTACCAGGTTCATCTGTACATACAGCAGTACGCAAGTATAAACACTATGGGACCAAGCAGCAGTCATAACGCTCAGGAAGGAGACACATTCTGTCTCCTAGAGATGAACGTACTTTGGTGCGAAAAGTGCAAATCAATCCCAGAACAACAGCAAAGGACCTTGTGAAGATGCTGGAGGAAACAGGTGCAGAATTATCTATATCCACAGTAAAACGAGTCCTATATCGACATAACCTGAAAGGCCGCTATGCAAGGAAGAAGCCATTTCTACAAAACCGCCATAAAAAAGCCAGATTACGGTTTGCAACTGCACATGGGGACAAAGATCGTACTTTTTGGAGAAATGTCCTCTGGTCTGATGGAACAAAAATAGAACTGTTTGGACATAATGACCATCGTTATATTTGAAGGAAAAGGGGGGAGTATTGTAAGCCGAAGAACACCATCCCAACCGTGAAGCATGGGGGTGGTAGCATCATGTTGTGGGGGGTGCATTGCTACAGGGGGGACAGGTGCATAGATGGCATCATGAGGAGGTAAATTGTGTGGTTTTATTGAAGCAACATTTCAAGACATCAGTAAGGAAGTTAAAGCTTGGTCGTAAATGGGTCTCCAAATGGACAATGACCCCAAGCATACTTCCATAGTTGTGGCAAAATGGCTTAAGGACAACAAAGTCAAGGTATTGGAGTGGCCATCACAAAGCCCTGACCTCAATCCTATAGAAAATGTGTGGGCAGAACTGAAAAAGCGTGTGCGAGCAAGTAGTCCTACAAACCTGACTCAGTTACACCAGCTCTGTCACGAGGAATGGGCCAAAATTCACCCATTTTATTGTGGGAAGCTTGTGGAAGGCTACCCGAAACGTTTGACCCAAGTTAAACAATTTAAAGGCAATACCAAATACTAATTGAGTGTATGTAAACTTCTGACCCACTGGGAATATGATGAAAGAAATAAAAGCTGAAATAAATCATTATCTCTACTATTATTCTGACATTTCACATTCTTAAAATAAAGTGGTGATCCTAACTGACCTAAGACAGAGATTTTTCCTCTGATTAAATGTCAGGAATTGTGAAAAACTGAGTTTGAATGTATTTGGCTAAACTTCCAACTTCAACTATATATGTTGAAGAGGGTGGGGCTTAAGCTGAATCCCTGTCTCACCCCCCGGCCCGTGGAAAGAAATGTCTGTCTCTCTCTCTCTCTCTCTCTCTCTCTCTCTCTCTCTCTCTCTCTCTCTCTCTCTCTCTCTCTCTCTCTCTCTCTCTCTCTCTCTCTCTCTGCCCATCTCTGAGCCTAGCAGTACCACTTAGATGTGTTCTGAGTGCCTCCCTGCTGATAAACAGAAATGCTTCCTCAATTCCTAACCCTGTTGATCTTCTGTCTGCTGCCGCTGATGATATCTACTTTTTGTTCAAGAGTAGAAGAAAACGGTAACTTATTAACCTGTTACGAGTTGTTCCTGTATCGAACAAGATAAGAGGCGTTTTTCCTGCAGTTTAGTTGACTGAAAGGGTTTGATGACTGCAGTAGAGCTGAAGTATTGTAGCTATTGTCCTAACTGCTGCTGATAATGGTAGAATTTGGGAATAGTGTACTTTAACTGGCCGTTGGAAATGCAGAAGAGGCAATAGCTCGAGCCAGAGGACACTTTAACTGTTATCTAAGTATCGACAACTAGACAAATACCGAAAGTGGAAGGAATACTGTCTGAGTGCAGACAAAGTGTCATTCAAACAGACCACCACCCAGAGCAACAACAATACGGGAAGAACTTATCTGTCCTTCATAACTCAGAATCCCGAGCTACTAAAAACCACTATAAACCCGAGAGATAATGTGCATGGGTCGTTATCGGGCCATGAAAACTGAAGGACTACCAAGAGAGAGTGCCTCCTCCATATCAGCTCTAGTCTGTAGTATCTATCTGACCCTCATGACTCGTCCATATCTCCTATAGGTTGGTGCTAAGCCAATGGTATTCCAGGCCAGGTTCTCAGACCATGCGCAGATCAGCTGGCAGTAATCTTTACTGTAATTTTCCACTTGTTCTTGTACCAGTCTATAATCCACACATTTTTTAGGATAACCACCATCATTCCTGTTCCCAAGAACTTTGAGGTTTTATGCCACAATGACTAGCACCCTGTAGCACTCACATCTGTAGTCATGAAGTGCTTTGAGAGGCTGGTTATGGCACACATCAACTCCACCATCCCAGACACCCTAGAACCGATCCACTTTGCATACCACCCCAACAGAGCCATACACTCCACACTGCCCTCATGTGAGAATGCTGCTCATTGGCTACAGCTCAGATTTAAACACCATTGTCCCCTCCAAGCTCATCACCAAGCTAAGGACCCTGGGACTGAAACCCTTCCTTCTACAACTGGATCCTGGACTTCCTGACAGGCCGACAGGTGGTGAGGGTAGGCAACATCACATCCGCTACGCTGACCCACAACACGGGGTCCCCACAGTGGGGTGTGCTTAGTCCCCTCCTGTACTCCCTGTTCACCCACAAATCACTGGCGAGGATGAGACAGGGAGGAGTTCATTGACCTGGCAGTGTGGTGCCAGGACAACTACCTCTCCGTCTACCTCAGTAAGACAAAGGAGCTGATCGTGGAAACAGGAAAACCGAGCACCCCCCTTGTCCACATCGACAGTTGAGCAGGTTGAGAGCTTGAAGTTCCCCGGTGTCCAAATCGCTATGGATTTAAAATGGTCCACTCACACATGCACAGTTGTGAAGAAGGCACGACAGCGCCTCTTCCCCCTTAAAAAAAGCCTGGCATGGGCCATCAAATCTTCAAAAAGTTATACAGCTGAGAGCATCTTGACAGGCTGTAGTACTGCTTGGTATGGCAACATCACCGCCCTCGATCGCATGGCGCTACAGAGAGTGGTGCGGACAGCCCAGTACATCACTGGGACCAAGCTCCCTGCCATCCAGGACCTCTATACCAGAGGGTAGTGAGGACAACCCAGTACATCACTGGGACCAAGCTCCCTGCCATCCAGGACCTCTATACCAGAGAGTGTTGCGGACAGCCCAGTACATCACTGGGACCAAGCTCCCTGCCATCCAGGACCTCTATACCAGGCGGTGTGAAAGGAAAGCCTGTAAAATTGTTAAAGGCTCCAGCCAAAGACTGTTCTTTCAGCTCCCGCATAGCAAGAGGAACCGGTGCATCAAGTCTGACACCAACAGGCTGTAAACAGCTTCTATCCCCAAGCCATAAAACTGCTAAATAGCTAACAAAATCTGAGTTGACCCTTGTATTTTTTTTTTTTTTTATCTGTCTCTATGCACACTCACAGGACTCTACACACTAACAGGACTCTACACACTAATAGGACTCTACACACTCACAGGACTCTACACACAGACAGGACTCTACACACTCACAGGACTCTACACTCTGACAGGACTCTACACTCTGACAGGACTCTACAAACTGACAGGACTCTACACTCTGACAGGACTCTACAAACTGACAGGACTCTACAAACTCACAGGACTCTACACACAGACAGGACTCTACACTCTGACATGACTCTACACTCTGACAGGACTCTACACTCTGACAGGACTCTACACTCTGACAGGACTCTACACTCTGACAGGACTCTACAAACTGACAGGACTCTACAAACTCACAGGACTCTACACACAGACATGACTCTACACTCTGACATGACTCTACACTCTGACAGGACTCTACACTCTGACAGGACTCTACACACTCACAGGACTCTACACACTAATAGGACTCTGCACACTAATAGGACTCTACACACTAATAGGACTCTGCACACTAATAGGACTCTACACACTAATAGGACTCTGCACACTCACAGGACTCTACACACAGACAGGACTCTACACTCTAACAGGACTCTACACACTAATAGGACTATTCACACTCACAAGACTCTACACACTCACAGGACTCTACACACTAATAGGACTCTGCACACTCACAGGACTCTACACACAGACAGGACTCTACACTCTGACATGACTCTACACTCTGACAGGACTCTACACACTAATAGGACTCTGCACACTCACAGGACTCTACACACAGACAGGACTCTACAAACTGACAGGACTCTACACACTAATGTGACTCTATACTCTGACAGGACTCTACACTCAGACAGGACTCTACACACTGACTAGACTCTACACACTGAATAGACTCTACACTCTGACAGGACTCTACACACGGACAGGACTCTACACACTGACAGGACTCTACACACTGACAGGACTATCTACCTCCATCACTCCAGTATTTACCTCCATCACTCCAGTATCACTCTATCACTCTACATACAGCATCTGCATTGTTGGGGTTTAGAGCTGGGAAGAAAGGCATCACTGTATATAGCCTCCACATTGACTCTGTACCGGTAACCCCTGTATATAGTCTCCACATTGACTCTGTACCGGTACCCCCTGTATATAGCCTCTACATTGACTCTGTACCGGTACCCCCTGTATATAGCCTCCACATTGACTCTGTACCGGTACCCCCTGTATATAGCCTCCACATTGACTCTGTACCGGTACCCCCTGTATATAGCCTCCACATTGACTCTGTACCGGTACCCCTTGTATATAGCCTCCACATTGACTCTGTACCGGTACCCCCTGTATATAGCCTCCACATTGACTCTGTACCGGTACCCCCTGCATATAGCCTCCACATTGACTCTGTACCGGTACCCCCTGTATATAGCCTCCACATTGACTCTGTACCGGTACCCCCTGTATATAGCCTCCACATTGACTATGTACCGGTACCCCTGTATATAGCCTCCACATTGACTCTGTACCAGTACCCCCTGTATATAGCCTCCACATTGACTCTGTACCGGTACCCCCTGTATATAGCCTCCACATTGACTCTGTACCGGTACCCCCTGTATATAGCCTCCACATTGACTCTGTACCGGTGCCCCCTGTATATAGCCTCCACATTGACTCTGTACGTGCATCCCCTGTATATAGACTCCACATTGACTCTGTACCGGTACCCCCTGTATATAGCCTCCACATTGACTCTGTACCGGTACCCCCTGTATATAGCCTCCACATTGACTCTGTACTGGTACCCCCTGTATATAGCCTCCACATTGACTCTGTACCGTAATACCCTGTATATAGCCTCCACATTGACTCTATACCGTAACACCCTGTATATAGCCTCCATATTGACTCTATACCGTAATACCCTGTATATAGCCTCCACATTGAATCTGTACCGGTACCCCTGCATATAGCCCCGCTATTGCTATTTACTGCTGCTCTTTAATTATTTGTTATTCTTATCTCTTACTCTTTTTTTCCCCTTAAAACTGCATTGTTGGTTAAGGGCTTGTAAATAAGAATTTCACTGTAAGGTATACCTACACCTGTTGAATTCGACGCATGTAAATAATACAATTAGATTTGATTTGCTTTAACATGTGAAACTAGAGTCGCTATATATCCAATGGTATTCACTGCTCTACAACAGCTACAGTGCTTCTATCCAATTTTATTGACTCATCGTACAGACAGTGGGACTACTGGCTCCTCCCTGGCAGAGATACCAACAGACAATGGGACTACTGGCTCCTCATTGGCAGAGATACTAATAGAACGTGGGACTACTGGCTCCTCCTTGGCAGAGATACTAACAGACAGTGGGACTACTGGCTCCTCCCTGGCAGAGATACCAACAGACAGTGGGACTACTGGCTCCTCCCTGGCAGAGATACCAACAGACAGTGGGACTACTGGCTCCTCCATTGCAGAGATACCAACAGACAGTGGGACTACTGGCTCCTCCCTGGCAGAGATACTAACAGACAGTGGGACTACTGGCTCCTCCTTGGCAGAGATACTAACAGACAGTGGGACTACTGGCTCCTCCTTGGAAGAGATACCAACAGACAGTGGGACTACTGGCTCCTCCCTGGCAGAGATACCAACAGACAGTGGGACTACTGGCTCCTCCCTGGCAGAGATACCAACAGACAGTGGTACTACTGGCTCCTCCCTGGCAGAGATACCAACAGACAGTGGGTCTACTGGCTCCTCCCTGGCAGAGATACTAACAGACAGTGGGACTACTGGCACCTCCTTGGCAGAGATACTAACAGACAGTGGGACTACTGGCTCCTCCCTGGCAGAGATACTAACAGACAGTGGGACAACTGGCTCCTCCCTGGCAGAGATACCAACAGACAGTGGGTCTACTGGCTCCTCCCTGGCAGAGATACTAACAGACAGTGGGACTACTGGCACCTCCTTGGCAGAGATACTAACAGACAGTGGGACTACTGGCTCCTCCCTGGCAGAGATACTAACAGACAGTGGGACAACTGGCTCCTCCCTGGCAGAGATACCAACAGACAGTGGGACTACTGGCTCCTACCTGGCAGAGATACCAACAGACAATGGGACTACTGTCTCCTCCTTGGCAGAGATACTAACAGACAGTGGGACTACTGGCTCCTCTTTGGCAGAGATACTAACAGACAATGGGACTACTGCCTCCTCCTTGGCAGAGATACTAACAGACAGTGGGACTACTGGCTCCTCTTTGGCAGAGATACTAACAGACAATGGGACTACTGGCTCCTCCGTGGAAGAGATACCAACAGACAGTGGGACTACTGGCTCCTCCCTGGCAGAGATACCAACAGACAGTGGGACTCCTGGCTCCTCCCTGGCAGAGATACCAACAGACAGTGGGACTACTGGCTCCTCCCTGGCAGAGATACCAACAGACAGTGGGACTACTGGCTCCTCCTTGGCAGAGATACTAAAAGACAGTGGGACTACTGCCTCCTCCTTGGCAGAGATATTAACAGACAGTGGGACTACTGGCTCCTCCTTGGCAGAGATACTAACAGACAATGGGACTACTGGCTCCTCCTTGGAAGAGATACCAACAGACAGTGGGACTACTGGCTCCTCCCTGGCAGAGATACCAACAGACAGTAGGACTCCTGGCTCCTCCCTGGCAGAGATACCAACAGACAGTGGGACTCCTGGCTCCTCCCTGGCAGAGATACCAACAGACAGTGGGACTACTGGCTCCTCCCTGGCAGAGATACCAACAGACAGTGGGACTACTGGCTCCTCCTTGGCAGAAATACTAACAAACAGTGGGACTACTGGCTCCTCCTTGGCAGAGATACTAACAGACAATGGGACTACTGGCTCCTTATTGGAAGAGATACTAACAGACAGTGGGACTACTGGCTCCTCCTTGGCAGAGATACTAACAGACAATGGGACTACTGGCTCCTCGCTAGCAGAGATACCAACAGACAGTGGGACTACTGGCTCCTCCCTGGCAGAGATACAAACAGACAGTGGGACTACTGGCTCCTCCCTAGCAGAGATACCAACAGACAGTGGGACTACTGGCTCCTCCCTGGCAGAGATACCAACAGACAGTGGGACTCCTGGCTCCTCCCTGGCAGAGATACCAACAGACAGTGGGGCTCCTGGCTCCTCCCTGGCAGAGATACCAACAGACAGTGGGACTACTGGCTCCTCCCTGGCAGAGATACCAACAGACAGTGGGACTACTGGCTCCTCCTTGGCAGAAATACTAACAAACAGTGGGACTACTGGCTCCTCCTTGGCAGAGATACTAACAGACAATGGGACTACTGGCTCCTTATTGGAAGAGATACTAACAGACAGTGGGACTACTGGCTCCTCCTTGGCAGAGATACTAACAGACAATGGGACTACTGGCTCCTCGCTAGCAGAGATACCAACAGACAGTGGGACTACTGGCTCCTCCCTGGCAGAGATACCAACAGACAGTGGAACTACTGGCACCTCCTTGGCAGAGATACTAACAGACAGTGGGACTACTGGCTCCTCCTTGGCAGAGATACTAACAGACAATGGGACTACTGGCTCCTCGCTAGCAGAGATACCAACAGACAGTGGGACAACTGGCTCCTCCCTGGCAGAGATACTAACAGACAGTGGGACTACTGGCTCCTCCCTGGCAGAGATACCAACAGACAGTGGGACTACTGGCTCCTCCCTGGCAGAGATACCAACAGACAGTGGAACTACTGGCACCTCCTTGGCAGAGATACTAACAGACAGTGGGACTACTGGCTCCTCCTTGGCAGAGATACTAACAGACAATGGGACTACTGGCTCCTCCTTGGCAGTGATACTAACAGACAGTGGGACTACTGGCTCCTCCTTGGCAGAGATACTAACAGACAGTGGGACCACTGGCTCCTCCTTGGCAGAGATACTAACAGACAGTGGGACTACTGGCTCTTCCTTGGCAGAGACACTAACAGACAGTGGGACTACTGGCTCCTCCTTGGCAGAGATACTAACAGACAGTGGGTCTACTGGCTCCTCCTTGGCAGAGATACCAACAGACAGTGGGACTACTGGCTCCTCCTTGGCAGAGATACTAACAGACAGTGGGACTACTGGCTCTCCTTGGCAGAGATACTAACAGACAGTGGGACTACTGGCTTTACCCTGGAAGAAACTTTCAAAGTTCTTGACATTTTCCGGATTGACTGACATGTCTTAAAGTAATGATGGACTGTAATTTCTCTTTGCTTATTTGAGCTGTTCTTGCCATAATATGGACTTTGTCTTTTACCAAATAGGGCTATCTTCTGTATACCACCTCTACCTTGTCACAAAACAACTGATTGGCTCAAACGCATTAAGAAGGAAAGAAATTCCACAAATGAACTTTTAACATGGCACACCTGTCAATTGAAAGGCACTCCAGGTGACTACCTCATGAAGCTGGTTGAGAGAATGCTAGAGTGTGCAAAGCTGTCATCAAGGCAACGAGTGGCTACTTTGAAGAATCTGGAGTGGTTTCCCTTACTTAGACAACCTTGTCCAAATGAAAACCTTTTTCTTTGCCTGATCCCCAGGGGGAGGCTATTCCATAGACAAATGCCTATATAGAAAAACATGCTCCTGTCAATACTGTTTACTCTTGGGATTTTACCAGACATAACACTGGCTCTGGTATTGTAACTGTGTTGGTTATAGATTATATAAATGTGGTTTTTCATATAACCTCGGGCACAATTATTTAAGATGTCAAAAATACGATTACGCTTAAGTTGGTCCACTCTGGACTCCAAAGGCAACAAGCCCACCTCCCAGAACTCTTGTACCGGCATATTTAAAACATACATTTTTTGTTGTTGTAATTCAACCTTTATTTAACTAGGTATATACCAGATAACATTATTTTGCGTGACCTGCATTCTCTTTTTCAGCTTTTTTGATAGCCCACTATACCAAGCAGAGTAGGCATAATCAAAATGACACTGAATCAAGCTTGAGACAAGCAGCTTCTTAACTTCGATGTTAAAATATTTAGTGTTACGATATAAAAATTCAATTTGTTTGCCATTTTAGAAAGTATTTTAGCAGCAATCGGGTCTCCAGAAAGGGATTGATCTAGGGACACAGCAAGATTAGTTACACTTGTTTGAGATTCAATTTCCTTGCCTGCACAGTTTACCTTTATCTTATCAGCCCTAAGCAAACTACGTTTTGTTCCAAACTAAATCAATTCAGTTTTTCCCAAACGAAGCAACAATTGGTTGTCAGTCAACCAATCTCTAACAAGATGCAATTCCTCACTCAGGATCTCCTGTATGTAAACTGTATCCTTCCCTTATACCAGTATGGCTGAGTCATCAGCATAAAGAAAGAGTTTACACTTTACTGTATCTGGTATATCATTAACGACCACAACCGTTACAAAGTAGAAGGCCAGCATCCTGGAGTCACCTCTTCACTGTTGACGTTGAGACTGGACAGAGGAACAGCATCCTGGAGTCACCTCTTCACTGTTGACGTTGAGACTGGACAGAGGAACAGCATCCTGGAGTCACCTCTTCACTGTCGACGTTGAGACTGGACAGAGGAACAGCATCCCGGAGTCACCTCTTCACTGTTGACGTTGAGACTGGACAGAGGAACTCTGCCTAGAAGGCCAGCATCCCTGGACAGAGGAACAGCATCCTGGAGTCACCTCTTCACTGTCGACGTTGAGACTGGACAGAGGAACAGCATCCCGGAGTCACCTCTTCACTGTCGACGTTGAGATTGGACAGAGGAACAGCATCCTGGAGTCACCTCTTCACTGTTGACGTTGAGACTGGACAGAGGAACTCTGCAGAGAAGGCCAGCATTCCCGGAGTCACCTCTTCACTGTCGACGTTGAGACTCAACAGAGGAACAGCATCCCGGAGTCACCTCTTCACTGTTGACGTTGAGACTGGACAGAGGAACAGCATCCCGGAGTCACCTCTTCACTGTTGACGTTGAGACCGGACAGAGGAACAGCATCCCGGAGTCACTTCTTCACTGTTGACGTTGAGACTGGACAGAGGAACAGCATCCTGGAGTCACCGCTTCACTGTTGATGTTGAGACTGGACAGAGGAACAGCATCCTGGAGTCACCTCTTCACTGTTGACGTTGAGACTGGACAGAGGAACAGCATCCCGGAGTCACCTCTTCACTGTTGACGTTGAGACTGGACAGAGGAACAGCATCCTGGAGTCACCTCTTCACTGTTGACGTTGAGACTGGACAGAGGAACAGCATCCCGGAGTCACCTCTTCACTGTTGACGTTGAGACTGGACAGAGGAACTCTGCCTAGAAGGCCAGCATCCCTGGACAGAGGAACAGCATCCTGGAGTCACCTCTTCACTGTCGACGTTGAGACTGGACAGAGGAACAGCATCCCGGAGTCACCTCTTCACTGTCGACGTTGAGACTGGACAGAGGAACAGCATCCTGGAGTCACCTCTTCACTGTTGACGTTGAGACTGGACAGAGGAACTCTGCAGAGAAGGCCAGCATTCCCGGAGTCACCTCTTCACTGTCGACGTTGAGACTCAACAGAGGAACAGCATCCCGGAGTCACCTCTTCACTGTTGACGTTGAGACTGGACAGAGGAACAGCATCCCGGAGTCACCTCTTCACTGTTGACGTTGAAACTGGACAGAGGAACAGCATCCCGGAGTCACTTCTTCACTGTTGACGTTGAGACTGGACAGAGTAACAGCATCCTGGAGTCACCGCTTCACTGTTGATGTTGAGACTGGACAGAGGAACAGCATCCTGGAGTCACCTCTTCACTGTTGACGTTGAGACTGGACAGAGGAACAGCATCCCGGAGTCACCTCTTCACTGTTGACGTTGAGACTGGACAGAGGAACAGCATCCTGGAGTCACCTCTTCACTGTTGACGTTGAGACTGGACAGAGGAACAGCATCCCGGAGTCACCTCTTCACTGTTGACGTTGAGACTGGACAGAGGAACAGCAGCCCGGAGTCGCCTCTTCACTGTTGACGTTGAGACTGGACAGAGGAACAGCATCCCGGAGTCGCCTCTTCACTGTTGACGTTGAGACTGGACAGAGGAACAGCATCCCGGAGTCACCTCTTCACTGTTGACGTTGAGACTGGACAGAGGAACAGCATCCCGGAGTCACCTCTTCACTGTTGACGTTGAGACTGGACAGAGGAACTCTGCCTAGAAGGACAGCATCCCGGAGTCACTTCTTCACTGTTGACGTTGAGACTGGACAGAGGAACTCTGCCTAGAAGGGCAGCATCCCTGAGTCACCTCTTCACTGTTGACTTTGAGACTGGACAGAGGAACTCTGCCTAGAAGGCCAGCATCCCGGAGTCGCCTCTTCACTGTTGACGTTGAGACTGGACAGAGGAACTCTGCCTAGAAGGCCAGCATCCTGGAGTCACCTCTTCACTGTTGACATTGAGACTGGGCAGAGGAACTCTGCCTAGAAGGGCAGCATCCCTGAGTCACCTCTTCACTGTTGACGTTGAGACTGGACAGAGGAACTCTGCCTAGAAGGCCAGTATCCCGGAGTCACCCCTTCACTGTTGACGTTGAGACTGGTGTTTTGCAGGTACTATTTAATAAAGCTGCCAGTTGAGGACTTGTGAGGTGTCTGTTTCTCAAACTAGACACTCTAATGTACTTGTCCTCTTGCTCAGTTGTGCACCGGGGCCTCCCACTCCTCTTTCTATTCTGGTTAGAGGCAGTTTGCACTGTTCTGTGAAGGGAGTAGTACACAGCGTTGTACGAGATCTTCAGTTTCTTGGCAATTTCTCGTATGGAATAGCCTTCATTTCTCAGAAAAAGAATAGACTGACGAGTTTCAGAAGAAAGTTATTTGTTTCTGGTCATTTTTTAGCCTGTAATCGAACCCACAAATGCTGATGCTCCAGATACTCAACTAGTCTAAAGAAGGCCAGTTGTATTGCTTCTTTAACGAATCTTGCAGTAAGGTTATCCAGTCCAGTTGCTTTGTTTGTGCTCGTTAAGCATAGTAGTCCTCTGTTGCCATGCACAGCTCAAACAAATAATTTGTAATACCTTTGCTATGGTAAAAGTTGTTAATGAAAGACTGGCTATAGTGTCCAGAGAAGGTGGGTAACTTCTTAACCAGAGATGAGGCTATAGTGGTAAAAAAATTTGTAACCTTTTCCTGGTCTTGGGATAAGATATCATCAATATCCAGGTCAATACTACAGGACTTTAATATCCAGGTCAATACTACAGGACTTTAACATCCAGGTCAATACTACAGGACTTTAATATCCAGGTCAATACTACAGGACTTTAATATCCAGGTCAATACTACAGGACTTTAATATCCAGGTCAATACTACAGGACTTTAATATCCAGGTCAATACTACAGGACTTTAATATCCAGGTCAATACTACAGGACTTTAATATCCAGGTCAATACTACAGGACTTTAATATCCAGGTCAATACTACAGGACTTTAATATCCAGGTCAATACTACAGGACTTTAATATCCAGGTCAATACTACAGGACTTTAATATCCAGGTCAATACTACAGGACTTTAACATCCAGGTCAATACTACAGGACTTTAATATCCAGGTCAATACTACAGGACTTTAACTTATGGGGAGTTTTTGAGCCATTGTCCTTTAATTAAAATGTTCCACAGTTTTCGAGGCTGATGTAAGTAATCATTGACAGCATCTATGTAATATTTGGATTTGGCCTTATCCATTTTGTATCTTTCCTGATTTCTACAGTTAATATAACCATCATAATCTTGTTGTAGATTTGTCCTTCTGAATCTGACCAGGTAGCTAATTCCCTTTTCCTTATGAGGTCTAAGATCTCAGAAGTGATTCATTTCCCTGACCGCTGTTCAATTCTAATTTGTTTCATGGGAGCTGAGAATCAAGTGCAGACAGAAACAGGTCTTTAAAAAGAATGAAAGCTTAATCAACATCATCACAGTTTAGTGCATGAGACCAATCCAAAACACCAAGTACTTCTACGAAACGGTCCTTTAGCATTGTTTCATAAACCGTATCTTCATGTAGTTATTACTTGGCTCACGTAGCATTTTTTATCTCTTACGGGTACAGTGGGTTACTATATGATCACTAAAACCTAACTGACAGACGTTCTCTTGGTCTGATACAAAAATCGAATCCAAAATTGATTTCCTGTCAATACACACCCGGGTTGGCTAAACAATCCTTTGTTTTAGTCCAAATAACTGATTAAAGTTGGACAGGGCATTTACTAGTGTATTTCTCTGGGGTGATAACTACACATTCGTATTGAAATCGCCAAGCAGAATACATTCCCTATCAGCCAAATTCATTGTGATCACAGCAATTAAATTCAAGTAAATCATAGAATTGATTCTGCTTAGGAGGCCGATAGCCGACACCAACAAGGACGACATTCAGGAAGAGGTGTTTCTACCCATGTGACCTGAAGACCATTTTCAGATCTGAACGAGGGTTAAAATGCACATCATTCCTAGTATTAAAAAAAAACACACATCACCACCGTTTTGGTTTCGGGCCAATTCTATAAACGTTATAAGCCAGTAGCTCAACCTCATCGTTCTCAATTGACCCATTGAGCCATGTCTCAGTCACAGCAACTACTGCAGTCCGTGTGTTAGAAGCAAGGAATTTTTAATTCCTCTAGCAGCAGGCTCCGTGCGTTCACGTGAATAAAGTGAAGTCCTCTCCGACTGAAACAGTCAAACATTTCATTTTCTGTGCCCACTGCTGATACATCGACTATCTCATCTAGATTGCACTCATCGTCCCTGCTTGTGTCCAGTATCCCAATGTTTGGCACCGCATTTAAACAGCATACATTGCCAAAAAGCAAAATGTTACTTTGAGAATTTACTGCTTTACAGCTCCACTGATTTGATCAAATAATGTATCAAGCAGTGGAGACTCCTCAAGAAGAGGGAGGTACACACAAAAAAATGTGTGAAACATTAGAGAAGTTATATTTTTTTAGATAAAACTGTACTAAATATATTCACGTGTCATCAAATAATTGATTAATACACATTGTTTGCAAATAAGGTCTACAGTAGCCTCATCAGCACCCTCTAGGGTAGCACCATGGTGTAGCCGGAGGACAGCTAGCTTCCATCCTCTTCTGGGTACACTGACTTCAATACAAAACCTAGGAGGCTCATGGATCTCACCACCTTCTATAGACTTACACAGTAATTATGACAACATCTGGAGGACTTCCTCCAACCTATCAGAGCTTTTGCAGCATGAACCCTCATGTTGTCTACCCAATCAAAGGATCAGAAAATAAAATGTGGTGAGCAGTTGACCCAAAGGGAGAAAGACAGTTTTGAAAAAATGTATTTCTTCAAAAATGAAGGACAAGCGAGAGAGAGAGAGATAATTATATTTTGTTGTATTCTTTTTTCACTTTCAATTACTTTGCTAGAAAATTCAGCTAGCTAGTTTAGTCTACTCAAAACAACTGGCTCAAACAGAGAGGGATGCTATGTTAGCTACATGGCTATGGCTATCCAACAGAGAGGGATGCTATGTTAGCTACATGGCTATGGCTATCCAACAGAGAGGGATGCTATGTTAGCTACATGGCTATGGCTATCCAACAGAGAGGGATGCTATGTTAGCTACATGGCTATGGCTATCCAACACCACTGGAACTCTTCCAAGACAAGGTAAGCTTTTGGTTTTGTAAATGTATTGCCACAGGGTCCCGCCGGTGTAACTGCTAAACTGCTTGCTGCTGACTGCACACTACTGCATGAATGTAGCGGGATTACTACTAGAACTATGATTTTAATATGTTAACAACAATGTAGGCAGTGTGTAGTAGTTAGGAGAGCTCGTAGATGCCAGAAGGAATTATACAACGAGCAAAGTGATCATGCTGTTTGTATGTGCCTGCTATGAAAGTGAACTGAGTTTGCGTGTGATCAGGGGTGTATTCATTCAGCTGATTTTGTTAACTTCTTGACGCTACCCATCCCTTAAGCGGGATAATTGTCATCAGCAACCGCTGAATAGCATTGCGCCCCAGTCAAATAATATTACAAAAAATAGTCATATTCATGAAATCACAAGTGCAATATTGCAAAACACAGCTTAGCCTTTTGTTAATCCACCTGTCATCTCAGATTTTGAAATGATGCTTTACAGCGAAAGCAATCCAAGCGTTTGTGTCAGTTTATGGATCACTCGACAAAACATTAAGTACACTTAGCATCAGGTAGGTAGGTCACGAAAATCAGAAAAGCAATCAAATTAATCGTTTACCTTTGATGATCTTCGGATGTTTTCACTCACCAGACTCCCAGTTACACAACAAATGTTCCTTTTGTTCCATAAATATTATTTTTATATCCAAAATACCCCGTTTTTTTGTTGCGTTTTAATTGTCCTCCCTCACCTTAAACTGCACCGACCGCCACTGGTCTCAATGTGTTTCAGTGTCCATATGACAGATTCTGCCACTCAAATGTAAATAGCGAGTTGAAACCGCTTGTCAAAGAGGAAGAAGTGATCTTTCATCTGTTGTAAGTGGCAGGGGGAGGGGCTTGGTGTGAGTGGCAGGGGGAGTGACTTGGTGTGAGTGGCAGGGGGAGGGGCTTGGTGTGAGTGGCAGAGGGGAGGGATTTGGTGTGAGTGGCAGGGGGAGGGGCTTGGTGTGAGTGGCAGGGGGAGGGGATGGTGTGAGTGGCAGAGGGGAGGGGCTTGGTGTGAGTGGCAGAAGGGAGGGGCTTGGTGTGAGTAGCAGAGGGGAGGGGCTTGGTGTGAGTGGCTGGTGGATGGACTTGGTGTGAGTGGCAGAGGGAGGGGATGGTGTGAGTGGCTGAGGGGAGGGGCTTGGTGTGAGTGGAAGAGGGAGGGGCTTGGTGTGAGTATTAGAGGGAGGGACTTGGTGTGAGTGGCTCGTGGATGGACTTGGTGTGAGTGGCAGGGGGAGGGGCTTGGTGTGAGTGGCAGGGGGAGGGGTTTGGTGTGAGTGGAACGGGGGGGCTTGGTGTGAGTGGTACGGGGAGGGGGCTTGGTGTGAGTGCAGAGGGGAGGGGCTTGGTGTGAGTGGCAGGGGGGAGGGGCTTGGTGTGAGTGGAACGGGGGGGGGGGCTTGGTGCGAGTGGCAGATGGGAGGGGATTGGTGTGAGTGGAACGGGGAGGGGGCTTGGTGTGAGTGGCAGGGGGAGGGGATGGTGTGAGTGGCAGATGGGAGGGGCTTGGTGTGAGTGGCAGAGGGGAGGGGCTTGGTGTGAGTGGCAGGGGGAGGGGCTTGGTGTGAGTGGCAGAGGGGAGGGGCTTGGTGTGAGTGGCAGAGGGGAGGGGCTTGGTGTGAGTGGAACGGGGGGGGGGGGGCTTGGAGTGAGTGGAACGGGAAGGGGGCTTGGTGTGAGTGGCAGAGGGGAGGGGCTTGGTGTGAGTGGAACGGGGGGGCTTGGTGTGAGTGGCAGAGGGGAGGGGCTTGGTGTGAGTGGAACGAGGAGGGGGCTTGGTGTGAGTGGCAGAGGGGAGGGGCTTGGTGTGAGTGGCAGGGGGAGTGACTTGGTGTGAGTGGCAGGGGGAGGGGCTTGGTGTGAGTGGCAGAGGGGAGGGATTTGGTGTGAGTGGCAGGGGGAGGGGCTTGGTGTGAGTGGCAGGGGGAGGGGATGGTGTGAGTGGCAGAGGGGAGGGGCTTGGTGTGAGTGGCAGGGGGAGGGGATTGGTGTGAGTGGCAGAGGGGAGGGGCTTGGTGTGAGTGGCTGGTGGATGGACTTGGTGTGAGTGGCAGAGGGAGGGGATGGTGTGAGTGGCAGAGGGGAGGGGCTTGGTGTGAGTGGCAGAGGGGAGGGGCTTGGTGTGAGTGGCTGGTGGATGGACTTGGTGTGAGTGGCAGAGGGAGGGGATGGTGTGAGTGGCAGAGGGGAGGGGCTTGGTGTGAGTGGCAGAGGGGAGGGGCTTGGTGTGAGTGGCTGGTGGATGGACTTGGTGTGAGTGGCAGAGGGAGGGGATGGTGTGAGTAGCAGAGGGGAGGAGCTTGGTGTGAGTGGCCATCATTGTAAATAAGATTTTGTTCTTAACTGACTTGCCCAGTTAAAAATAAGATCAAAACACATTAACATGTTGATGTCTAAATATTCATATGAGATGATAATGGTAATCTAATATTCTGTGATCAACCCCCAATAACAATAATTCATTCATAAGTACCTGACTACGGCTACTGCATGGGGTCTGATAAGCAACAGTTATGCAATGAATGAACAGTAACCTACATGTTAGTGGAAGAACTGGGCTCAATGCATCATATTACTGCAATTATGATATAAAACACACACACACACACACACACACACACACACACACACACACACACACACACACACACACACACACACACACACACACACACACACACACACACACACACACACTCCAGGCAGAGGCCATTATTTGGAGCACACAGAGGATCAGCCCAGAGGAAGATAATGACAACTCCATCACGTGTCCAACACAAAACTGTTTCTCCATTTTATCAGAACACTTTTGCTTGTTATAAAACAGGCAGAGAGAACCCATTATCTACAGCTCATGGAGATTCGGGAGGTGAGAGGAGAGGAGAGGAGAGGAGAGGAGAGGAGAGGAGAGGAGAGGAGAGGAGAGGAAAGGAAAGGAAAGGAGATGAGAGGAGAGGAGAGGAGAGGTGAGGAGAGGAGAGGAGAGGAGAGGAGAGGAGAGGAGAGGAGAGGAGAGGAGACATGCAGAAAAGGTCTCCTCTGTAATAATAATGGAGGCAGGACATATATCCTCAGTGTGGGTCTACACCAAATGCTGCCTGCTCAGCCCTGCAGACTGACACACACACAGCAGGAGCAGGGAGGGAGCTGTCTGCAGCCAGTCTTCTAACACTGGAGCAGGGAGGGAGCTGTCTGTCTGCTGTCTGTCTGCTCGCTGCTGTCTGTTTCCCTGCTGCCTGTCTCCTTCCTGCCTGTCTCCCTGCTGCATGTCTAACTGCCTGCCTGCTGCCTGCCTGCTGCCTGCCTACTGCCTGCCTACTGCCTGCCTACTGCCTGCCTGGTGCCTGCCTGCCTACTGCCTGCCTGCTGCCTGCCTGCTGCCTGCCTACTGCCTGCCTACTGCCTGCCTGCCTGCCTACTGCCTGCCTGCATGCTGCCTGCATGCTGCCTGCTACCTGACTGCTGCCTGCTGCCTGCCTGCCTACTGCGTGCCTGCTGCCTGCCTGCTGCTGCCTGCCTGCTGCCTGCATACTGCCTGCCTACTGCATGCCTGCTGCCTGCCTACTGCCTGCTGCCTGCCTGCTGCCTGCCTGCATGCTGCCTGCTGCCCGCCTACTGCCTGCTGCCTACCTACTGCCTGCCTGCTGCCTGTGAGCCTACTGCCTGCCTGCTGCCTGCCTGTCTGCCTACTGCCTGCCTGCCTACTGCCTGCCTACTGCCTACCTACTGCCTGCTTACTGCCTGCCTGCTGCCTGCCTGCTGCCTGCCTGCTGCCTGCCTGCATGCTGCATGCCTACTGCCTGCCTACTGCCTGCCTGCTGCCTGCTGCCTGCCTGCCTGCCTACTGCCTGCCTGCTGCCTGCCTGCCTACTGCCTGCCTGCATGCTGCCATGGATGGTAACCATTGAAAGTGGGTCACACCATGAAATTAGCACTTTCAAACCAGGAATACTCTAATATTGCGAATTGTGTTGAGCATGTTCTCATTTTAAAAGTGTTATCACACTCTGGGTTCTGTCTGTCACTTCCATGGTTCTGTTAGCCTGACTGAGGAAGATTCACCTCCATGGTTCTGTTAGTCTGACTGAGGGAGATTCACCTCCATGGTTCTGTTAGTCTAACTGAGGGAGATTCACCTCCATGGTTCTGTCTGACTGAGGGAGATTGACCTCCATGGTTCTGTTAGTCTGACTGAGGGAGATTCACCTCCATGGTTCTGTTAGTCTGACTGAGGGAGATTGACCTCCATGGTTCTGTCTGACTGAGGGAGATTCACCTCCATGGTTCTGTTAGTCTGACTGAGGGAGATTCACCTCCATGGTTCTGTTAGTCTGACTGAGGGAGATTGACCTCCATGGTTCTGTTAGTCTGACTGAGGGAGATTGACCTCCATGGTTCTGTTAGTCTGACTGAGGGAGATTGACCTCCATGGTTCTGTTAGTCTGACTGAGGGAGATTCACCTCCATGGTTCTGTTAGTCTGACTGAGGGAGATTGACCTCCATGGTTCTGTTAGTCTGACTGAGGGAGATTCACCTCCATGGTTCTGTTAGTCTGACTGAGGGAGATTCACCTCCATGGTTCTGTTAGTCTGACTGAGGGAGATTCACCTCCATGGTTCTGTTAGTCTGACTGAGGGAGATTGACCTCCATGGTTCTGTTAGTCTGACTGAGGGAGATTCACCTCCATGGTTCTGTTAGTCTGACTGAGGGAGATTCACCTCCATGGTTCTGTTAGTCTGACTGAGGGAGATTCACCTCCATGGTTCTGTTAGTCTGACTGAGGGAGATTGACCTCCATGGTTCTGTTAGTCTGACTGAGGGAGATTCACCTCCATTGTTCTGTTAGTCTGACTGAGGGAGATTCACCTCCATGGTTCTGTTAGTCTGACTGAGGAAGATTCACCTCCATTGTTCTGTTAGTCTGACTGAGGGAGATTCACCTCCATGGTTCTGTTAGTCTGACTGAGGAAGATTCACCTCCATGGTTCTGTTAGTCTGACTGAGGGAGATTCACCTCCATGGTTCTGTCTGACTGAGGGAGATTCACCTCCATGGTTCTGTCTATCTGAGGGAGATTGACCTCCATGGTTCTGTTAGTCTGACTGAGGGAGATTGACCTCCATGGTTCTGTTAGTCTGACTGAGGGAGATTCACCTCCATGGTTCTGTTAGTCTGACTGAGGGAGATTCACCTCCATGGTTCTGTTAGTCTGACTGAGGGAGATTCACCTCCATGGTTCTGTTAGTCTGACTGAGGGAGATTCACCTCCATGGTTCTGTTAGTCTGACTGAGGGAGATTCACCTCCATGGTTCTGTTAGTCTGACTGAGGGAGATTCACCTCCATGGTTCTGTTAGTTTGACTGAGGGAGATTCACCTCCATGGTTCTGTCTGACTGAGGGAGATTCACCTCCATGGTTCTGTCTGACTGAGGGAGATTCATCCCAATGGTTCTGTTAGTCTGACTGAGGGAGATTCACCTCCATGGTTCTGTTAGTCTGACTGAGGGAGATTCACCTCCATGGTTCTGTTAGTCTGACTGAGGGAGATTCACCTCCATGGTTCTGCTAGTCTGACTGAGGGAGATTGACCTCCATGGTTCTGTTAGTTTGACTGAGGGAGATTCACCTCCATGGTTCTGTTAGTTTGACTGAGGGAGATTCACCTCCATGGTTCTGTTAGTCTGACTGAGGGAGATTCACCTCCATGGTTCTGTTAGTCTGACTGAGGGAGATTGACCTCCATGGTTCTGTTAGTCTGACTGAGGGAGATTCACCTCCATGGTTCTGTTAGTCTGACTGAGGGAGATTCACCTCCATGGTTATGTTAGTCTGACTGAGGGAGATTGACCTCCATGGTTCTGTTAGTCTGACTGAGGGAGATTGACCTCCATGGTTCTGTTAGTCTGACTGAGGGAGATTGACCTCCATGGTTCTGTTAGTCTGACTGAGGGAGATTCACCTCCATGGTTCTGTTAGTCTGACTGAGGGAGATTCACCTCCATGGTTCTGTTAGTCTGACTGAGGGAGATTCACCTCCATGGTTCTGTTAGTCTGACTGAGGGAGATTCACCTCCATGGTTCTGTTAGTCTGACTGAGGGAGATTCACCTCCATGGTTCTGTTAGTCTGACTGAGGGAGATTCACCTCCATGGTTCTGTTAGTCTGACTGAGGGAGATTCACCTCCATGGTTCTGTTAGTCTGACTGAGGGAGATTGACCTCCATGGTTCTGTTAGTCTGACTGAGGGAGATTCACCTCCATGGTTCTGTTAGTCTGACTGAGGGAGATTCACCTCCATGGTTCTGTTAGTCTGACTGAGGGAGATTGACCTCCATGGTTCTGTTAGTCTGACTGAGGGAGATTGACCTCCATGGTTCTGTTAGTCTGACTGAGGGAGATTGACCTCCATGGTTCTGTTAGTCTGACTGAGGGAGATTGACCTCCATGGTTCTGTTAGTCTGACTGAGGGAGATTGACCTCCATGGTTCTGTTAGTCTGACTGAGGGAGATTGACCTCCATGGTTCTGTTAGTCTGACTGAGGGAGATTGACCTCCATGGTTCTGTTAGTCTGACTGAGGGAGATTGACCTCCATGGTTCTGTTAGTCTGACTGAGGGAGATTGACCTCCATGGTTCTGTTAGTCTGACTGAGGGAGATTGACCTCCATGGTTCTGTTAGTCTGACTGAGGGAGATTGACCTCCATGGTTCTGTTAGTCTGACTGAGGGAGATTCACCTCCATGGTTCTGTTAGTCTGACTGAGGGAGATTCACCTCCATGGTTCTGTTAGTCTGACTGAGGGAGATTCACCTCCATGGTTCTGTTAGTCTGACTGAGGGAGATTGACCTCCATGGTTCTGTTAGTCTGACTGAGGGAGATTCACCTCCATGGTTCTGTTAGTCTGACTGAGGGAGATTGACCTCCATGGTTCTGTTAGTCTGACTGAGGGAGATTCACCTCCATGGTTCTGTTAGTCTGACTGAGGGAGATTGACCTCCATGGTTCTGTTAGTCTGACTGAGGGAGATTGACCTCCATGGTTCTGTTAGTCTGACTGAGGGAGATTGACCTCCATGGTTCTGTTAGTCTGACTGAGGGAGATTCACCTCCATGGTTCTGTTAGTCTGACTGAGGGAGATTCACCTCCATGGTTCTGTTAGTCTGACTGAGGGAGATTGACCTCCATGGTTCTGTTAGTCTGACTGAGGGAGATTGACCTCCATGGTTCTGTTAGTCTGACTGAGGGAGATTGACCTCCATGGTTCTGTTAGTCTGACTGAGGGAGATTGACCTCCATGGTTCTGTTAGTCTGACTGAGGGAGATTGACCTCCATGGTTCTGTTAGTCTGACTGAGGGAGATTGACCTCCATGGTTCTGTTAGTCTGACTGAGGGAGATTGACCTCCATGGTTCTGTTAGTCTGACTGAGGGAGATTGACCTCCATGGTTCTGTTAGTCTGACTGAGGGAGATTGACCTCCATGGTTCTGTTAGTCTGACTGAGGGAGATTGACCTCCATGGTTCTATTAGTCTGACTGAGGGAGATTGACCTCCATGGTTCTGTTAGTCTGACTGAGGGAGATTCACCTCCATGGTTCTGTTAGTCTGACTGAGGGAGATTCACCTCCATGGTTCTGTTAGTCTGACTGAGGGAGATTGACCTCCATGGTTCTGTTAGTTTGACTGAGGGAGATCACCTCCATGGTTCTGTTAGTCTGACTGAGGGAGATTCACCTCCATGGTTCTGTTAGTCTGACTGAGGGAGATTCACCTCCATGGTTCTGTTAGTCTGACTGAGGGAGATTCACCTCCATGGTTCTGTTTGACTGAGGGAGATTCACCTCCATGGTTCTGTCTGACTGAGGGAGATTCACCTCCATGGTTCTGTCTGACTGAGGGAGATTCACCTCCATGGTTCTGTTAGTCTGACTGAGGGAGATTCACCTCCATGGTTCTGTTAGTCTGACTGAGGGAGATTCACCTCCATGGTTCTGTTAGTCTGACTGAGGGAGATTCACCTCCATGGTTCTGTTAGTCTGACTGAGGGAGATTCACCTCCGTGGTTCTGTTAGTCTGACTGAGGGAGATTCACCTCCATGGTTCTGTCTGACTGAGGGAGATTCAACTCCATGGTTCTGTCTGACTGAGGGAGATTCACCTCCATGGTTCTGTCTGACTGAGGGAGATTCACCTCCATGGTTCTGTTAGTCTGACTGAGGGAGATTCACCTCCATGGTTCTGTTAGTCTGACTGAGGGAGATTCACCTCCATGGTTCTGTTAGTCTGACTGAGGGAGATTCACCTCCATGGTTCTGTTAGTCTGACTGAGGGAGATTCACCTCCATGGTTCTGTTAGTCTGACTGAGGGAGATTGACCTCCATGGTTCTGTTAGTCTGACTGAGGGAGATTGACCTCCATGGTTCTGTTAGTCTGACTGAGGGAGATTCACCTCCATGGTTCTGTTAGTCTGACTGAGGGAGATTGACCTCCATGGTTCTGTTAGTCTGACTGAGGGAGATTGACCTCCATGGTTCTGTTAGTCTGACTGAGGGAGATTGACCTCCATGGTTCTGTTAGTCTGACTGAGGGAGATTGACCTCCATGGTTCTGTTAGTCTGACTGAGGGAGATTGACCTCCATGGTTCTGTTAGTCTGACTGAGGGAGATTGACCTCCATGGTTCTGTTAGTCTGACTGAGGGAGATTGACCTCCATGGTTCTATTAGTCTGACTGAGGGAGATTGACCTCCATGGTTCTGTTAGTCTGACTGAGGGAGATTCACCTCCATGGTTCTGTTAGTCTGACTGAGGGAGATTCACCTCCATGGTTCTGTTAGTCTGACTGAGGGAGATTGACCTCCATGGTTCTGTTAGTTTGACTGAGGGAGATTCACCTCCATGGTTCTGTTAGTCTGACTGAGGGAGATTCACCTCCATGGTTCTGTTAGTCTGACTGAGGGAGATTCACCTCCATGGTTCTGTTAGTCTGACTGAGGGAGATTCACCTCCATGGTTCTGTTTGACTGAGGGAGATTCACCTCCATGGTTCTGTCTGACTGAGGGAGATTCACCTCCATGGTTCTGTCTGACTGAGGGAGATTCACCTCCATGGTTCTGTTAGTCTGACTGAGGGAGATTCACCTCCATGGTTCTGTTAGTCTGACTGAGGGAGATTCACCTCCATGGTTCTGTTAGTCTGACTGAGGGAGATTCACCTCCATGGTTCTGTTAGTCTGACTGAGGGAGATTCACCTCCGTGGTTCTGTTAGTCTGACTGAGGGAGATTCACCTCCATGGTTCTGTCTGACTGAGGGAGATTCAACTCCATGGTTCTGTCTGACTGAGGGAGATTCACCTCCATGGTTCTGTCTGACTGAGGGAGATTCACCTCCATGGTTCTGTTAGTCTGACTGAGGGAGATTCACCTCCATGGTTCTGTTAGTCTGACTGAGGGAGATTCACCTCCATGGTTCTGTTAGTCTGACTGAGGGAGATTCACCTCCATGGTTCTGTTAGTCTGACTGAGGGAGATTCACCTCCATGGTTCTGTTAGTCTGACTGAGGGAGATTCACCTCCATGGTTCTGTTAGTCTGACTGAGGGAGATTCACCTCCATGGTTCTGTTAGTCTGACTGAGGGAGATTCACCTCCATGGTTATGTTAGTCTGACTGAGGGAGATTGACCTCCATGGTTCTGTTAGTCTGACTGAGGGAGATTGACCTCCATGGTTCTGTTAGTCTGACTGAGGGAGATTCACCTCCATGGTTCTGTCTGACTGAGGGAGATTCACCTCCATGGTTCTGTTAGTCTGACTAAGGGAGATTCACCTCCATGGTTCTGTTAGTCTGACTGAGGGAGATTGACCTCCATGGTTCTGTTAGTTTGACTGAGGGAGATTCACCTCCATGGTTCTGTTAGTCTGACTGAGGGAGATTCACCTCCATGGTTCTGTTAGTCTGACTGAGGGAGATTCACCTCCATGGTTCTGTTAGTCTGACTGAGGGAGATTCACCTCCATGGTTCTGTTAGTCTGACTGAGGGAGATTCACCTCCATGGTTCTGTTAGTCTGACTGAGGGAGATTCACCTCCATGGTTCTGTTAGTCTGACTGAGGGAGATTCACCTCCATGGTTCTGTTAGTCTGACTGAGGGAGATTCACCTCCATGGTTCTGTTAGTCTGACTGAGGGAGATTCACCTCCATGGTTCTGTTAGTCTGACTGAGGGAGATTCACCTCCATGGTTATGTTAGTCTGACTGAGGGAGATTGACCTCCATGGTTCTGTTAGTCTGACTGAGGGAGATTGACCTCCATGGTTCTGTTAGTCTGACTGAGGGAGATTCACCTCCATGGTTCTGTCTGACTGAGGGAGATTCACCTCCATGGTTCTGTTAGTCTGACTAAGGGAGATTCACCTCCATGGTTCTGTTAGTCTGACTGAGGGAGATTGACCTCCATGGTTCTGTTAGTTTGACTGAGGGAGATTCACCTCCATGGTTCTGTTAGTCTGACTGAGGGAGATTCACCTCCATGGTTCTGTTAGTCTGACTGAGGGAGATTCACCTCCATGGTTCTGTTAGTCTGACTGAGGGAGATTCACCTCCATGGTTCTGTCTGACTGAGGGAGATTCACCTCCATGGTTCTGTCTATCTGAGGTAGATTCACCTCCATGGTTCTGTTAGTCTGACTGAGGGAGATTCACCTCCATGGTTCTGTTAGTCTGACTGAGGGAGATTCACCTCCATGGTTCTGTTAGTCTGACTGAGGGAGATTGACCTCCATGGTTCTGTTAGTCTGACTGAGGGAGATTCACCTCCATGGTTCTGTTAGTCTGACTGAGGGAGATTCACCTCCATGGTTCTGTTAGTCTGACTGAGGGAGATTGACCTCCATGGTTCTGTTAGTCTGACTGAGGGAGATTGACCTCCATGGTTCTGTTAGTTTGACTGAGAGAGATTCACCTCCATGGTTCTGTCTGACTGAGGGAGATTCACCTCCATGGTTCTGTTAGTCTGACTGAGGGAGATTCACCTCCATGGTTCTGTCTATCTGAGAGAGATTCACCTCCATTGTTCTGTCTATCTGAGGGAGATTCACCTCCATGGTTCTGTCTGACTGAGGGAGATTCACCTCCATGGTTCTGTTAGTCTGACTGAGAGAGATTCACCTCCATGGTTCTGTCTGACTGAGGGAGATTGACCTCCATGGTTCTGTTAGTCTGACTGAGGGAGATTCACCTCCATGGTTCTGTTAGTTTGACTGAGAGAGATTCACCTCCATTGTTCTGTCTATCTGAGAGAGATTCACCTCCATGGTTCTGTCTGACTGAGGGAGATTCACCTCCATGGTTCTGTTAGTCTGACTGAGGGAGATTCACCTCCATGGTTCTGTCTGACTGAGGGAGATTCACCTCCATGGTTCTGTTAGTCTGACTGAGGGAGATTCACCTCCATGGTTCTGTTAGTCTGACTGAGGGAGATTGACCTCCATGGTTCTGTTAGTCTGACTGAGGGAGATTCACCTCCATGGTTCTGTTAGTCTGACTGAGGGAGATTGACCTCCATGGTTCTGTTAGTCTGACTGAGGGAGATTCACCTCCATGGTTCTGTTAGTCTGACTGAGGGAGATTCACCTCCATGGTTCTGTTAGTCTGACTGAGGGAGATTCACCTCCATGGTTCTGTTAGTCTGACTGAGGGAGATTGACCTCCATGGTTCTGTCTGACTGAGGGAGATTCACCTCCATGGTTCTGTCTGACTGAGGGAGATTCACCTCCATGGTTCTGTTAGTCTGACTGAGGGAGATTCACCTCCATGGTTCTGTTAGTCTGACTGAGGGAGATTCACCTCCATGGTTCTGTTAGTCTGACTGAGGGAGATTCACCTCCATGGTTCTGTTAGTCTGACTGAGGGAGATTCACCTCCATGGTTCTGTTAGTCTAACTGATGACTAGAAGCAGGCATCCCGAATGACACCCTTTTCCCTATGTAGGGCACTACTTTTAACCAGAGCCCATAGAGCGCTGGTCAAAATCATTGCACTGTATCCACCTTATTTTCAAACAGTTCCTATAGTTTATCATTATAGCTGTTGGCGATTTGACACAAAAATTTCATTCATTCATATACTTGTTTACTTTTATGCTCTATAAATTGACTGCTTCGAATAAGTGACTACTGCAAGTATGCCACCAGCGTGCTGCAGTAGGGAAGTAAAGAGGAAGTCAGATTTACCAGCGTGCTGCAGAAGGGAAGTAAAGAGGAAGTCAGATCCATCAGTGTGCTGCAGTAGGGAAGTAAAGAGGAAGTCAGATCTACCAGCGTGCTGCAGTAGGGAGGTAAAGAGGAAGTCAGATCTACCAGCGTGCTGCAGTAGGGAAGTAAAGAGGAAGTCAGATCTACCAGTGTGCTACAGTAGGGAAGTAAAGAGGAAGTCAGATCTACCAGCGTGCTACAGTAGGGAAGTAAAGAGGAAGTCAGATCTACCAGCGTGCTGCAGTAGGGAAGTAAAGAGGAAGTAGGATCCATCACTTCCATTGTTTGGCTGTGCCCAAAGCAATGTTGAAAACGAGGTGGATAGGGAATATATTTCTGAAATATGGCCAGAGGAGATGGGGTATATAGCCCTGCTGGGAGATAGAATAGTTCATGTTTAAAGGCTTCACCACATTTTAAACATTGTTGTAACATCTGCTTCCAACTAGCAACCTCAAACACCTCGATCCCATGAACAAGCAGCTCACGCTCCAGATCCCAATCACCTGATTTTCTGATTACCTGTTCACACACCTGTATGTCATTATCACACACTGTTTAGTTCAGTTCTTTGCACCCCATCACTGTGAGGTATTGTTTGTTTTGGGACACTTCTATTCGGAGCTCTGTTTGTCCCGTGATTTACTCCTCCTGTGTTTATAGCTTTGACTGCCTCACTAACGACACCTTTTGCCTATTCCCTGCCTGTACTTTAGCCTATCGGATGTCCTGTTATCAACCTCTTGCCTGATCTCCCAGACGACGTTACTATCCTTTTCCCTGTCTGTACTGTTGCCTTGCTGGACCCACTGTGTATGACCTTCTGCCTGTCCCTGGACCCAGCTACCTGCCTCCTCCTGTGTATGACCTTCTGCCTGCCCCTGGACCCAGCTACCTGCCTCCTCCTGTGTATGACCTTCTGCCTGCGCCTGGACCCAGCTATCTGCCTCCTCCTGTGTATGACCTTCTGCCTAACCCTGGACCCAGCTACCTGCCTCCTCCTGTGTATGACCTTCTGCCTAAGGCTTTCCACTAGATGTAGGAACATTACTGCTATAACAGCCTCCACTCTTCTGGGAAGGCTTTCCACTAGATGTTGGAACATTGCTGCGGGGGACTTGCTTCCATTCAGCCGCAAGAGCATCTAGAATGTCATTGTTATGCTTAAGCGTTAAGATTTCCCTTCACTGGAACCATGAAAAACAGCCCCAGACCCTTATTCCTCCTCCACCAAACTTTACAGTTGGCACTATGCATTTGGGCAGGTGGCTTTCTCCTGGCATCCGCCAAACCTAGATTAGTCCGTCGGACTGCCAGATGTGTAAGCGTGATTCATCACTCTAGAGAACATATTTCCAGGGCGTTTCCACGGAGTCCAATGGTGGCAAGCTTTACACCACTCCAGCCGACGCTTGTCATTGCGCATGGTGATGTTAGGCTTGTGTGCGGCTGCTCGGCCATGGAAACCCATTTCATGAAGCTCCCGATGAACAGTTATTGTGCTGACGTTGCTTCCTTGGCAGTTTTGAACTCATTAGTGAGTGTTGCAATCGAGGACTGATCATTCTTTACCCGCTACTCGCTGCAGCAGTCCTGTTCTGTGAGCTTGTGTGGCCTACCACTTCGCGGCCGAGCCGTTGTTGCTCCTAAACGTTACCACTTCACAATAAGAGCACTTACAGTTGACCGGGGCAGCTCTAGCAGGGCAGAAATTTGACTGACTTGTTGGAAAGGTGGCATCCTATGACGGTGCCACGTTGAAAGTCACTGACCTATTCAAGTAAGGCCATTCTACTGCCAATGTTTGTCTATGGAGATTGCATGGCTGTGTGCTCGATTTTTATTCACCTGTCAGCAATGGGTGTGGCTGAAATAGCAGAATCCACTAATTTGAAGTGCTGTCTTCATACTCTTGTAAATATAGTGTATGTGAAAATGTTGATTTCCGATGATGGACTAAACTGGATAAATAACATATTTTATTTTCACAACATTACAGACATGTCATATGTTTTGTTGTGCTGTCAAAAAGCCAATAAGACAAGATGGTTATTTGTAACACCAGTGAATTACATCAAGCAACAGCATGTGGGACTTTTCTGTTCTGTTTCTTTTGAGAACAACACATCCTAAATAGCATCCTATTTCCTATATTGTGCCCTACTTGTAGTGGGCCTTGGTTAAAAGAAGTGAACTAAATAGGGAGTAAGGTACTATTTGGGATGCCCACTCTGCTTGATTGTAACGATAAGAATATTGTTCAATTATCACTTTAAATTGATATAAATCTA
>NC_092173.1:43618385-43623385 GCF_045791955.1 Oncorhynchus clarkii lewisi | reverse complement strand
ATTGGTCAGTCACATGAAGGAAGCAAATGTTAATTCTCAATAAATTATGAATAAGCTAAATCATGCAATTATGACTTGTCTGCAGTATATAAGAGAACTAAACGGGACTGTCCCGTTAGAGTTCCTGACAGACATTCACCATTAAGTTTGTTGGAACCTCTCCAGCACTCTGACAATAAACAAAGATTCATTTAAAGATTGACTTTGAGTGTACCTGTGTAAGAATTTCAACAATGTGGGGTCACGAGCTAGCTAACGGGTGTTTGCAAGGAAAACCGGTGGCGCATTTTATGAAGTGTGATGAAAATTCCCGTCTGACCAAAAGACAACGAGACGCGCCCAGAACAGACCCTTACTGTGAGCTGCCCAGGAGGAGACACATCATCCGCAAACAATTGAGGGACAGCAACTGATTTCAGTAAGTCAATTTAAATGAATCTTTAGTGAGCAACGCATAAAAAGCTACCCATCTCTAGTTTTATGAGAAGACTAGAGTGAAGGTGTAACGGTACCATGGAAAGCCCTGCTGACAGCTGTCTGTAGGCATTTATAAGAAACGTCTACGTGGTTTGCAGCCACTACAAAATAACACATTTGAAAATGTGAATCTGGGGTGTAATTTATATGTACAGCAAGTAGCGGCAAGAGAACCGTTGACGATACATATGGTGCATAGCAAGTAAAGACAAGAGAACCGTTGAAGATGCACGTGATAAGGGAAATTACCGAGTGTATAACAGTTAAATGAGCAGTATTCGTAATACACCATTAGGCTGGTTACACCATAGAAATAGAATCCAGGATACTACACCTTATCTACAGCAGCCGTGCTATCCTGAAAAGTAGAAATATTTTATTCAGCAGTAATAAAACAGCAGGCTAGTCAAGGGCAGCAGCCTCCATAACCCTAACCCTAACCTCTAAACTCTAATCTCTAAATCCTAACCCTTAACCCTAACCTCTAATCTCTAAATCCTAAACCCTGACCCTTAACCCTAACCTCTAATCTCTAAACCCTAAACCCTGACCCTTAACCCTAACCTCTAATCTCTAAATCCTAAACCCTGACCATTAACCCTAACCTCTAATCTTTAAATCCTAAACCCTGACCCTTAACCCTAACCTCTAATCTCTATATCCTAAACCCTGACCCTTAACCCTAACCTCTAATCTCTAATCTCTAAATCCTAAACCCTGACCCTTAACCCTAACCTCTAATCTCTAAATCCTAAACCCTGACCCTTAACCCTAACCTCTTATCTCTAAATCCTAAACCCTGACCCTTAACCCTAACCTCTAATCTTTAAATCCTAAACCCTGACCCTTAACCCTAACCTCTAATCTCTAAATCCTAAACCCTGACCCTTAACCCTAACCTCTAATCTTTAAATCCTAAACCCTGACCCTTAACCCTAACCTCTAACCTCTAAATCCTAAACCCGGACCCTTAACCCTAACCTCTAATCTCTATATCCTAAACCCTGACCCTAACCCTAACCCTAACCTCTAACCTCTAAATCCTAAACCCTGACCCTTAACCCTAACCTCTAATCTCTAAATCCTAAACCCTGACCCTTAACCCTAACCTCTAATCTTTAAATCCTAAACCCTGACCCTTAACCCTAACCTCTAATCTCTATATCCTAAACCCTGACCCTTAACCCTAACCTCTAATCTCTAATCTCTAAATCCTAAACCCTTAACCCTAACCTCTAATCTCTAAATCCTAAACCCTGACCCTTAACCCTAACCTCTAATCTCTAAATCCTAAACCCTGACCCTTAACCCTAACCTCTAATCTCTAAATCCTAAACCCTGACCCTTAACCCTAACCTATAATCTCTATATCCTAAACCCTGACCCTTAACCCTAACCTCTAACCTCTAAATCCTAAACCCTGACCCTTAACCCTAACCTCTAATCTCTATATCCTAAACCCTGACACTAACCCTAACCCTAAACTCTAACCTCTAAATCCTAAACCCTGACCCTTAACCATAACCTCTAACCTCTAAATCCTAAACCCGGACCCTTAACCCTAACCTCTAATCTCTATATCCTAAACCCTGACCCTAACCCTAACCCTAACCTCTAACCTCTAAATCCTAAACCCTGACCCTTAACCCTAACCTCTAATCTCTATATCCTAAACCCTGACTCTTAACCCTAACCTCTAACCTCTAAATCCTAAACCCTGACACTTAATCCTAACCCTAACCCTAACCCTAACCTCTAATCTCTAAATCCTAAACCCTGACCCTAACCTCTAACCTCTAAATCCTAAGCCCTAACACTTAACCCTAACCTCTAACCTCTAACCCTAACCCTTCATAACCCTAATCCTTAACCCTCACCCTAGCAATGCATTATCCTAACCCACCAGGGATATAAACACAACCTAACCCCAGCCAGTCATAACCTCAGCCAGCCAGCCCTAACCCCAGCCAGCCAGGCCTTACCCCAGCCAGGCAGCCCTGACACCAGCCATCCACCCACCAGGGATATAAACAAAACACTAGGACTGAGACATATTTCTCTTTATCTCTCTCTCTCTCTTTCTCTCTCTCTCCCTTCTCTCTCTCTCTCTCTCTCCTTTCTCTCTCTCTCTCTCTCTAGCTCTCTCTCTCTCCCTTCTCTCGCTCTCTCTCCCTTCTCTCTCTCTCTCTCTCTCTCTCTCCCTTATCTCTAGCTCTCTCTCTCTCTCCCTTCTCTCTCTAACTCTCTCTCTCTCTCCCTTCTCGCTCTCTCTCTCTCTCTCCCTTCTCTCTCTCTCTCTAGCTCTCTCTCTCTCTCCATTCTCTCTCTCTCTCTCTCCCTCTCTCTCTCTCTCTCTCTCTCTCTCTCCCTTCTCTCTCTCGCTCTCTCTCCCTTCTCTAGCTCTCTCTCTCTCTCCCTTCTCTCTCTCTCTCTCCCTTCTCGCTCTCGCTCTCTCTCCCTTCTCTCTCTCTCTCTCCCTTCTCTCTCTCTCTCTCTCTCTCCCTTCTCTCTCTCTCCCTTCTCGCTCTCTCTCTAGCTCTCTCTCTCTCCCTTCTCTCTCTCTCTCTCTCCCTTCTCTCTCTCTCTCTCTCTCTCCCTTCTCTCTAGCTCTCTCTCTCTCTCCCTTCTCTCTCTCTCTCTCTCCCTCTCCCTTCTCGCTCTCTCTCTCTCTCCCTTCTCTCTCTCTCTCTAGCTCTCTCTATCTCTCCATTCTCTCTCTCTCTCTCCCTTCTCTCTCTCTCTCTCCCTTCTCTCTAGCTCTCTCTCTCTCTCCCTTCTCTCTTTCTCTCTCTCTCTCCCTTCTCGCTCTCACTCTCTCTCCCTTCTCTCTCTCTCTCTCTCTCTCCCTTCTCTCTCTCTCTCTCTCTCTCCCTTCTCTCTCTCTCTCTCTCTCCCTTCTCTCACTCTCTCTCTCTCTCCTCTCTCTCTCTCTCTCTCTCTCTAGCTCTCTCTCTCTCTCCCTTCTCTCACTCTCTCTCTCTCTCCTCTCTCTCTCTCTCTCTAGCTCTCTCTCAATTCAATTCAATTGGCTTTATTGGCATGACGTAACAATGTACATCTCTAAATTGTCACCTGGACAACAGTAACAACAATAATCAAGGGTCAAAATAACCATACATTCAACAATAACAATAAGCATACAGTAGAGTACATGTGCAGGCTGATTGGTCTGTCAGACACTGTCCCTCATCTTATCGCAGGCAGCAATGCGCTGCCTACCCACAGCTCTCTGCGTCCTCCCCCAAAAGGACGGGTAGCCTATCCTCATCAGAGAGGTCTTCTGAAACCTTGAACAAGGGTTTCAAATTTGGAGAAATTACACTCTCTAATTGTTTTATATTTTTTACATTTTGTCAGGAAATGCAGCTCTGTCTCAGGTTCTGCTGTGGTGCAGTGGTTGCACAGCCTTTCCTCTACAGGGAGCCAGGTTCTGCTGTGGTGCAGTGGTTGCACAGCCTTTCCTTTACAGGGAGCCAGGTTTTCCTGTGTCTACCCTTCTCAATGGCAAGGCTGTTCTCACTGAGCCTGTACTTTGTCAAGGTTCGTCTAAGGTTTTGATCAGTAACCATGGTCAAATAGATAGCCACAGTGTACTGTCGATTTAGTGCCAGATAGCACTGCATTTTGCTTTGTTCTTGTGTTTCCCAATAAGCAATGTAGTTTTATTTTGATTGTGTTTTAATTTGGTTTATCCTGATTGATTGGATGTTCTGGTCCTGAGGCTTCAGTGTGTTAGTCGAGCAAGTTTGTGAACTCAGCCCCAGGATCAGCTGGATGAGGGGACTCTTTTCTTTGCTCAGCTCTTGGCATTGCAGGGCTTGGTAGGGGGGTCACTGTATTTTAGATGTTTCCAAAACTTAATTGCTCTTTTTTGAGTTTTCATAATTAGTGGATATTGGCCTAATTCTGCCCTCATGCATTGTTTATAGTTTTCCTCTGGACATGTAGGAGAATCTTACAGAACTCTGCATGCAGGGTTTCAATAGGGTGTTTGTCCCATTTGATGAAATCTTGTTTTGCAATGGACCCCACACCTCGCTGCCATGAAGTGCAATTGGTTCAATGACATATTCAATTAGTTTAAGCCACATTTTAATAGGTATTTCAATTTGAATTTGTTTTTTAATGGCGTAGAACGCCCTGCGTGCTTTCTCTCTCAGTTCATTCACTGCCTCATTAAGGTATCCAGAGCTTATTTTAAAACCTCAGTAATTGCAGTGTGTTCAGTACTCTATATATTTTGTACCAATTGAGACCTTTTGTCTAATTCCCTGAGATCTGGATCTTCTCTGGAAAATCATTATTTTAGTCTTTTTGGGGTTTTACTGCCAAGGCCCAGGTCTGTAGGTACTGCTTTAGCAGGTCCAGGTTCTGCTGTAGACCATGTGCTGTGGGTGACAGCAGGCTTAGGTCATCTGCGAAGAGTAGGCACTTAACCTCTGAATTGTGTAGACTAACACCAGGCGCTGAGGATTTTTCTAGAATAGTGGCCAATTCGTTGATGTAAATATTGAAGAGTGCAG
>NC_092173.1:43613385-43615885 GCF_045791955.1 Oncorhynchus clarkii lewisi | reverse complement strand
CATTCCACCTTGTTGGGTTTCACTTCCTTCCTATAGAAGAGACATGAACCATTCACCCTGTTGGGTTTCACTTCCTTCCTATAGAAGAGACATGAACAATTCCACCTTGTTGGGTTTCACTTCCTTCCTATAGAAGAGACATGAACCATTCACCCTGTTGGGTTTCACTTCCTTCCTATAGAAGAGACATGAACCATTCCACCTTGTTGGGTTTCACTTCCTTCCTATAGAAGAGACATGAACCATTCCACCTTGTTGTGTTTCACTTCCTATAGAGGAGACATGAACCATTCCACCTTGTTGGGTTTCACTTCCTTCCTATAGAAGAGACATGAACCATTCCACCTTGTTGGGTTTCACTTCCTATAGAGGAGACATGAACCATTCCACCTTGTTGGGTTTCACTTCCGTCCTATAGAAGAGACATGAACCATTCCACCTTGTTGGGTTTCACTTCCTATAGAAGAGACATGAACCATTCCACCTTGTTGGGTTTCACTTCCTATAGAAGAGACATGAACCATTCCACCTTGTTGGGTTTCACTTCCTTCCTATAGAAGAGACATGAACCATTCCACCTTGTTGGGTTTCACTTCCTATAGAGGAGACATGAACCATTCCACCTTGTTGGGTTTCACTTCCTTCCTATAGAAGAGACATGAACCATTCCACCTTGTTGGGTTTCACTTCCTATAGAAGAGACATGAACCATCCCACCTTGTTGGGTTTCACTTCCTATAGAAGAGACATGAAATATTCCACCTGGTTGGGTTTCACTTCCTATAGAAGAGACATGAACCATTCCACCTTGTTGGGTTTCACTTCCTATAGAAGAGACATTAACCATTCCACCTTGTTGGGTTTCACTTCCTATAGAAGAGACAGGAACCATTCCACCTTGTTGGGTTTCACTTCCTTCCTATAGAAGAGACATGAACCATTCCACCTTGTTGGGTTTCACTTCCTTCCAATAGAAGAGACATGAATCATTCCACCTTGTTGGGTTTCACTTCCTTCCTATAGAAGAGACATGAACCATTCCACCTGGTTGGGTTTCACTTCCTATAGAAGAGACATGAACCATTCCACCAGGTTAGGTTTCACTTCCTTCCTATAGAAAAGACGTGAAACATTCCACCTTGTTGGGTTTCACTTCCTATAGAAGAGACATGAACCATTCCACCCTGTTGGGTTTCACTTCCTTCCTATAGAAGAGACATGAACCATTCCACCTTGTTGGGTTTCACTTTCTATAGAGGAGACATGAACCATTCCACCTGGTTGGGTTTCACTTCCTATAGAAGAGTCATGAACCATTCCACCTGGTTGGGTTTCACTTCCTTCCTATAGAAGAGACATGAACCATTCCACCTTGTTGGGTTTCACTTCCTATAGAAGAGACATGAACCATTCCACCTTGTTGGGTTTCACTTCCTTCCTATAGAAGAGACATTAACCATTCCACCTGGTTGGGTTTCACTTCCTTCCTATAGAAGAGACATGAACCATTCCACCTTGTTGGGTTTCACTTCCCTCCTATAGAAGAGACATGAACCATTCCACCTTGTTGGGTTTCACTTCCTATAGAAGAGACATGAACCATTCCACCTGGTTGGGTTTCACTTCCTATAGAAGAGACATGAACCATTCCACCCTGTTGGGTTTCACTTCCTATAGAAGAGACAGGAACCATTCCACCTGGTTGGGTTTCACTTCCTATAGAAGAGACATGAACCCTTCCACCTTGTTGGGTTTCACTTTCTTCCTATAGAAGAGACATGAACCATTCCACCTGGTTGGGTTCCACTTTCTTCCTATAGAAGAAACATGAACCATTCCACCTTGTTGGGTTTCACTTCCTATAGAAGAGCCATGAACCATTCCACCTGGTTGGGTTTCACTTCCTTCCTATAGAAGAGACATGAACCATTCCACCTTGTTGGGTTTCACTTTCTATAGAGGAGACATGAACCATTCCACCTTGTTGGGTTTCACTTCCTTCCTATAGAAGAGACATGAACCATTCCACCTTGTTGGGTTTCACTTCCTATAGAGGAGACATGAACCATTCCACCTTGTTGGGTTTCACTTCCTATAGAAGAGTCATGAACCATTCCACCTTATTGGGTTTCACTTCCTTCCTATAGAAGAGACATGAACCATTCCACCTGGTTGGGTTTCACTTCCTTCCTATAGAAGAGACATTAACCATTCCACCTTGTTGGGTTTCACTTCCTATAGAAGAGGCATGAACCATTCCACCTTGTTGGGTTTCACTTCCTTCCTATAGAAGAGACATGAACCATTCCACCTGGTTGGGTTTCACTTCCTTCCTATAGAAGAGACAAGAACCATTCCACCTTGTTGGGTTTCACTTCCTTCCTATAGAAGAGACATGAACCATTCCACCTTGTTGGGTTTCACTTCGTATAGAAGAGACATGAACCATTCCACCTGGTTGGGTTTCACTTCCTTCCTATAGAAGAGACATGAACCATTC